>NC_080649.1:17859724-18006652 GCF_027579445.1 Ammospiza nelsoni | reverse complement strand
TCTTGCCAAGGAAAAAGCCAGTGAAAGCAGCCATGTTGTGGCACTTTTGCACTCCCTTTTGGATGCCTTTCACAGCTCCAGTGTGCCTGGAACTCAGGGCTTCCTGATTTTAAAAATCCTAGCCCTAGGCCGAACCCCAAACCCTAAGACGGAGAAAGGCAAATCAGCCAGGAATTAGGCATGTCCCCCAAGGAAAAAGCTGTGGAGGCAGGCATGTTGTGGTACTTTTGCGCTCTTCTTGGCTAGTCCTTCGCAGCTGCTGTGTTCTTGGAACTCAGGGCTTTCTGGTTAATAGACCCCTTACCCTAGGCGTAACTCAAACCTTAACCCTAGGAAGGAAAATCAGCCTATGGTTCCGGATGGTCTCATGGAAATATCAGGTGGTGGCAGCCAAGTTGCGTCACTTTTGCGCTCCCCCTTGGCTGCCTTTCGCAGCTGCAGTGTGCCCTGGAGCCCAGGGCTTCCTGGTTTTAAAAGTCCTAGGCCTAAGCCTAACAGTAACCCTAGAAGGTAACTCAGCCGGGTATTAGGGTTCTTCCTAAGGGAAAAGCCGTGAAAGCAGCCATGTTGTGGCACTTCTGCACTCCCTTTGGGATGCCTTTGGCAGATGAAGTAAGCCTGAACTCAGGGCTTCCTAGGTTAAAGAAATCCAAGCCCTAGGCTGAACCCTAACCCTAAACCCTAGGCAGATAAATCAGCCTAGGTATAGGGATGGTGCCAAGGAAAAAGCTGTGAAAGCTGCCATGTTGTTGCACTTTTGTACTCCCCTTGGATGCCTTGAACAGCTGCAGTGTGCCTGGAGCCAAGGGCTTCCCTAGTTTTAAAAATCCTAGCCCTAGGCCTAAGCCCTAACAGTACCCTGGGAAGGTAAATCAGCCCTGGTGTCTAGGACCTTCTTGCCCAAGAAAAAGCCATGAAAGCAGCCATGTTGTGGCACTTTTGCACTCCCCTTTTGGATGCCTTTCACAGCTCCAGTGTGCCTGGAACTCCAGGGGCTTCCCTGATTTTAAAAATCCTAGCCCTAGGCCGAACCCCAACACTAAGACGAGAAGGCATATCAGCCAGGAATTAGGCATGTCCCACAGGAAAAAGCTGTGGAGGCAGGCATGTTGTGGTACTTTTGCGCTCTCTCTTGGCTAGTCCTTCGCAGCTGCTGTGTCTTGGAACTCAGGCTTCAGGTTAATAGAGCCCCTTACCCCTAGGCGTAACTCAAACCTTAACCATAGGAAGGAAAATCCAGCCTATGGTTCCGGATGGTCTCATGGAAATATCAGTGGTGGCAGCCAAGTTGCGTCACTTTTGCGCTCCCCCTTGGGCTGCCTTTCGCACGCTGCAGTGTGCCTGGAGACCCAGGGCTTCCTGGTTTTAAAAGTCCTAGGCCTAAGCCCTAACAGTAACCCTAAGAAGTAATCAGCCGGTTACTTAGCCTGGTCTTAGTTCTTCCTAAGGGAAAAGCCGTGAAAGCCTGCCATGTTGTGGCACATCTGCACTCCCTTTGGGATGCCTTTGGCAGATGAAGTAAGCCTGGAACTCAGGGCTTCCTAGTTAAAGAAATCCAAGCCCTAGGCTGAACCCTAACCCTAACCCTAGGCAGATAAATCAGCCTAGGTATAGGGATGGTGCCAAGGAAAAAGCTGTGAAAGCTGCCATGTTGTTGCACTTTTGTACTCCCCTTGGGATGCCTTGAACAGCTGCAGTGTGCCTGGAGCCCAGGGCTTCCTAGTTTTAAAAATCCTAGCCCTAGGCCTAAGCCTAACAGTAACCCTGGGAAGGTAAATCAGCCTGGTGTTAGGCTTCTTGCCAAGGAAAAAGCCGTGAAAGCAGCCATGTTGTGGCACTTTTGCACTCCCTTTTGGATGCCTTTCACAGCTCCAGTGTGCCTGGAACTCAGGGCTTCCTGATTTTAAAAATCCTAGCCCTAGGCCGAACCCCAACCCTATGACGAGAAAGGCAAATCAGCCAGGAATTAGGCATGTCCCCAAGGAAAAAGCTGTGGAGGCAGGCATGTTGTGGTACTTTTGCGCTCTTCTTGGCTAGTCCTTCGCAGCTGCTGTGTTCTTGGAACTCAGGGCTTTCTGGTTAATAGACCCTTACCCTAGGCGTAACTCAAACCTTAACCCTAGGAAGGAAAATCAGCCTATGGTTCGGGATGGTCTCATGGAAATATCGGTGGTGGCAGCCAAGTTGCGTCACTTTTGCGCTCCCCTTGAGATGCCTTTCGCAGCTGCAGTGTGCCTGGAGCCCAGGGCTTCCTGGTTTTAAAAGTCCTAGGCCTAAGCCTAACAGTAACCCTAGGAAGGTAAATCAGCCGGGTATTAGGGTTCTTCCTAAGGGAAAAGCCGTGAAAGCAGCCATGTTGTGGCACTTCTGCACTCCCTTTGGGATGCCTTTGGCAGATGAAGTAAGCCTGGAACTCAGGGCTTCCTGGTTAAAGAAATCCAAGCCCTAGGCTGAACCCTAACCCTAACCCTAGGCAGATAAATCAGCCTAGGTATAGGGATGGTGCCAAGGAAAAAGCTGTGAAAGCTGCCATGTTGTTGCACTTTTGTACTCCCCTTGGGATGCCTTGAACAGCTGCAGTGTGCCTGGAGCTAAGGGCTTCCTAGTTTTAAAAATCCTAGCCCTAGGCCTAAGCCTAACAGTAACCCTGGGAAGGTAAATCAGCCTGGTGTTAGGCTTCTTGCCAAGGAAAAAGCCGTGAAAGCAGCCATGTTGTGGCACTTTTGCACTCCCTTTTGGATGCCTTTCACAGCTCCAGTGTGCCTGGAACTCAGGGCTTCCTGCTTTTAAAAATCCTAGCCCTAGGCCGAACCCCAACACTAAGACGAGAAAGGCAAATCAGCCAGGAATTAGGCATGTCCCCAAGGAAAAAGCTGTGGAGGCAGGCATGTTGTGGTACTTTTGCGCTCTTCTTGGCTAGTCCTTCGCAGCTGCTGTGTTCTTGGAACTCAGGGCTTTCTGGTAAATAGAAACCTTACCCTAGGCGTAACTCAAACCTTAACCCTAGGAAGGAAAATCAGCCTATGGTTCGGGATGGTCTCATGGAAATATCGGTGGTGGCAGCCAAGTTGCGTCACTTTTGCGCTCCCCTTGGGATGCCTTTCGCAGCTGCAGTGTGCCTGGAGCCCAGGGCTTCCTGGTTTTAAAAGTCCTAGGCCTAAGCCTAACAGTAACCCTAGGAAGGTAAATCAGCCGGGTATTAGGGTTCTTCCTAAGGGAAAAGCCGTGAAAGCAGCCATGTTGTGGCACTTCTGCACTCCCTTTGGGATGCCTTTGGCAGATGAAGTAAGCCTGGAACTCAGGGCTTCCTGGTTAAAGAAATCCAAGCCCTAGGCTGAACCCTAACCCTAACCCTAGGCAGATAAATCAGCCTAGGTATAGGGATGGTGCCAAGGAAAAAGCTGTGAAAGCTGCCATGTTGTTGCACTTTTGTACTCCCCTTGGGATGCCTTGAACAGCTGCAGTGTGCCTGGAGCTAAGGGCTTCCTAGTTTTAAAAATCCTAGCCCTAGGCCTAAGCCTAACAGTAACCCTGGGAAGGTAAATCAGCCTGGTGTTAGGCTTCTTGCCAAGGAAAAAGCCGTGAAAGCAGCCATGTTGTGGCACTTTTGCACTCCCTTTTGGATGCCTTTCACAGCTCCAGTGTGCCTGGAACTCAGGGCTTCCTGATTTTAAAAATCCTAGCCCTAGGCCGAACCCCAACCCTATGACGAGAAAGGCAAATCAGCCAGGAATTAGGCATGTCCCCAAGGAAAAAGCTGTGGAGGCAGGCATGTTGTGGTACTTTTGCGCTCTTCTTGGCTAGTCCTTCGCAGCTGCTGTGTTCTTGGAACTCAGGGCTTTCTGGTTAATAGAGCCCTTACCCTAGGCGTAACTCAAACCTTAACCCTAGGAAGGAAAATCAGCCTATGGTTCGGGATGGTCTCATGGAAATATCAGTGGTGGCAGCCAAGTTGCGTCACTTTTGCGCTCCCCTTGGGCTGCCTTTCGCAGCTGCAGTGTGCCTGGAGCCCAGGGCTTCCTGGTTTTAAAAGTCCTAGGCCTAAGCCTAACAGTAACCCTAAGAAGGTAAATCAGCCGGGTATTAGGGTTCTTCCTAAGGGAAAAGCCGTGAAAGCAGCCATGTTGTGGCACTTCTGCACTCCCTTTGGGATGCCTTTGGCAGATGAAGTAAGCCTGGAACTCAGGGCTTCCTGGTTAAAAAAATCCAAGCCCTAGGCTGAACCCTAACCCTAACCCTAGGCAGATAAATCAGCCTAGGTATAGGGATGGTGCCAAGGAAAAAGCTGTGAAAGCTGCCATGTTGTTGCACTTTTGTACTCCCCTTGGGATGCCTTGAACAGCTGCAGTGTGCCTGGAGCTAAGGGCTTCCTAGTTTTAAAAATCCTAGCCCTAGGCCTAAGCCTAACAGTAACCCTGGGAAGGTAAATCAGCCTGGTGTTAGGCTTCTTGCCAAGGAAAAAGCCGTGAAAGCAGCCATGTTGTGGCACTTTTGCACTCCCTTTTGGATGCCTTTCACAGCTCCAGTGTGCCTGGAACTCAGGGCTTCCTGATTTTAAAAATCCTAGCCCTAGGCCGAACCCCAACCCTATGACGAGAAAGGCAAATCAGCCAGGAATTAGGCATGTCCCCAAGGAAAAAGCTGTGGAGGCAGGCATGTTGTGGTACTTTTGCGCTCTTCTTGGCTAGTCCTTCGCAGCTGCTGTGTTCTTGGAACTCAGGGCTTTCTGGTTAATAGAGCCCTTACCCTAGGCGTAACTCAAACCTTAACCCTAGGAAGGAAAATCAGCCTATGGTTCCGGATGGTCTCATGGAAATATCAGTGGTGGCAGCCAAGTTGCGTCACTTTTGCGCTCCCCTTGGGCTGCCTTTCGCAGCTGCAGTGTGCCTGGAGCCCAGGGCTTCCTGGTTTTAAAAGTCCTAGGCCTAAGCCTAACAGTAACCCTAGGAAGGTAAATCAGCCGGGTATTAGGGTTCTTCCTAAGGGAAAAGCCGTGAAAGCAGCCATGTTGTGGCACTTCTGCACTCCCTTTGGGATGCCTTTGGCAGATGAAGTAAGCCTGGAACTCAGGGCTTCCTGGTTAAAAAAATCCAAGCCCTAGGCTGAACCCTAACCCTAACCCTAGGCAGATAAATCAGCCTAGGTATAGGGATGGTGCCAAGGAAAAAGCTGTGAAAGCTGCCATGTTGTTGCACTTTTGTACTCCCCTTGGGATGCCTTGAACAGCTGCAGTGTGCCTGGAGCTAAGGGCTTCCTAGTTTTAAAAATCCTAGCCCTAGGCCTAAGCCTAACAGTAACCCTGGGAAGGTAAATCAGCCTGGTGTTAGGCTTCTTGCCAAGGAAAAAGCCGTGAAAGCAGCCATGTTGTGGCACTTTTGCACTCCCTTTTGGATGCCTTTCACAGCTCCAGTGTGCCTGGAACTCAGGGCTTCCTGCTTTTAAAAATCCTAGCCCTAGGCCGAACCCCAACACTAAGACGAGAAAGGCAAATCAGCCAGGAATTAGGCATGTCCCCAAGGAAAAAGCTGTGGAGGCAGGCATGTTGTGGTACTTTTGCGCTCTTCTTGGCTAGTCCTTCGCAGCTGCTGTGTTCTTGGAACTCAGGGCTTTCTGGTAAATAGAAACCTTACCCTAGGCGTAACTCAAACCTTAACCCTAGGAAGGAAAATCAGCCTATGGTTCGGGATGGTCTCATGGAAATATCAGTGGTGGCAGCCAAGTTGCGTCATTTTTGCGCTCCCCTTGGGATGCCTTTCGCAGCTGCAGTGTGCCTGGAGCCCAGGGCTTCCTGGTTTTAAAAGTCCTAGGCCTAAGCCTAACAGTAACCCTAGGAAGGTAAATCAGCCGGGTATTAGGGTTCTTCCTAAGGGAAAAGCCGTGAAAGCAGCCATGTTGTGGCACTTCTGCACTCCCTTTGGGATGCCTTTGGCAGATGAAGTAAGCCTGGAACTCAGGGCTTCCTAGTTAAAGAAATCCAAGCCCTAGGCTGAACCCTAACCCTAACCCTAGGCAGATAAATCAGCCTAGGTATAGGGATGGTGCCAAGGAAAAAGCTGTGAAAGCTGCCATGTTGCTGCACTTTTGTACTCCCCTTGGGATGCCTTGAACAGCTGCAGTGTGCCTGGAGCCCAGGGCTTCCTAGTTTTAAAAATCCTAGCCCTAGGCCTAAGCCTAACAGTAACCCTGGGAAGGTAAATCAGCCTGGTGTTAGGCTTCTTGCCAAGGAAAAAGCCGTGAAAGCAGCCATGTTGTGGCACTTTTGCACTCCCTTTTGGATGCCTTTCACAGCTCCAGTGTGCCTGGAACTCAGGGCTTCCTGATTTTAAAAATCCTAGCCCTAGGCCGAACCCCAACCCTATGACGAGAAAGGCAAATCAGCCAGGAATTAGGCATGTCCCCAAGGAAAAAGCTGTGGAGGCAGGCATGTTGTGGTACTTTTGCGCTCTTCTTGGCTAGTCCTTCGCAGCTGCTGTGTTCTTGGAACTCAGGGCTTTCTGGTTAATAGACCCTTACCCTAGGCGTAACTCAAACCTTAACCCTAGGAAGGAAAATCAGCCTATGGTTCGGGATGGTCTCATGGAAATATCGGTGGTGGCAGCCAAGTTGCGTCACTTTTGCGCTCCCCTTGAGATGCCTTTCGCAGCTGCAGTGTGCCTGGAGCCCAGGGCTTCCTGGTTTTAAAAGTCCTAGGCCTAAGCCTAACAGTAACCCTAGGAAGGTAAATCAGCCGGGTATTAGGGTTCTTCCTAAGGGAAAAGCCGTGAAAGCAGCCATGTTGTGGCACTTCTGCACTCCCTTTGGGATGCCTTTGGCAGATGAAGTAAGCCTGGAACTCAGGGCTTCCTGGTTAAAGAAATCCAAGCCCTAGGCTGAACCCTAACCCTAACCCTAGGCAGATAAATCAGCCTAGGTATAGGGATGGTGCCAAGGAAAAAGCTGTGAAAGCTGCCATGTTGTTGCACTTTTGTACTCCCCTTGGGATGCCTTGAACAGCTGCAGTGTGCCTGGAGCTAAGGGCTTCCTAGTTTTAAAAATCCTAGCCCTAGGCCTAAGCCTAACAGTAACCCTGGGAAGGTAAATCAGCCTGGTGTTAGGCTTCTTGCCAAGGAAAAAGCCGTGAAAGCAGCCATGTTGTGGCACTTTTGCACTCCCTTTTGGATGCCTTTCACAGCTCCAGTGTGCCTGGAACTCAGGGCTTCCTGATTTTAAAAATCCTAGCCCTAGGCCGAACCCCAACCCTATGACGAGAAAGGCAAATCAGCCAGGAATTAGGCATGTCCCCAAGGAAAAAGCTGTGGAGGCAGGCATGTTGTGGTACTTTTGCGCTCTTCTTGGCTAGTCCTTCGCAGCTGCTGTGTTCTTGGAACTCAGGGCTTTCTGGTTAATAGACCCTTACCCTAGGCGTAACTCAAACCTTAACCCTAGGAAGGAAAATCAGCCTATGGTTCGGGATGGTCTCATGGAAATATCGGTGGTGGCAGCCAAGTTGCGTCACTTTTGCGCTCCCCTTGAGATGCCTTTCGCAGCTGCAGTGTGCCTGGAGCCCAGGGCTTCCTGGTTTTAAAAGTCCTAGGCCTAAGCCTAACAGTAACCCTAGGAAGGTAAATCAGCCGGGTATTAGGGTTCTTCCTAAGGGAAAAGCCGTGAAAGCAGCCATGTTGTGGCACTTCTGCACTCCCTTTGGGATGCCTTTGGCAGATGAAGTAAGCCTGGAACTCAGGGCTTCCTGGTTAAAGAAATCCAAGCCCTAGGCTGAACCCTAACCCTAACCCTAGGCAGATAAATCAGCCTAGGTATAGGGATGGTGCCAAGGAAAAAGCTGTGAAAGCTGCCATGTTGTTGCACTTTTGTACTCCCCTTGGGATGCCTTGAACAGCTGCAGTGTGCCTGGAGCTAAGGGCTTCCTAGTTTTAAAAATCCTAGCCCTAGGCCTAAGCCTAACAGTAACCCTGGGAAGGTAAATCAGCCTGGTGTTAGGCTTCTTGCCAAGGAAAAAGCCGTGAAAGCAGCCATGTTGTGGCACTTTTGCACTCCCTTTTGGATGCCTTTCACAGCTCCAGTGTGCCTGGAACTCAGGGCTTCCTGCTTTTAAAAATCCTAGCCCTAGGCCGAACCCCAACACTAAGACGAGAAAGGCAAATCAGCCAGGAATTAGGCATGTCCCCAAGGAAAAAGCTGTGGAGGCAGGCATGTTGTAGTACTTTTGCGCTCTTCTTGGCTAGTCCTTCGCAGCTGCTGTGTTCTTGGAACTCAGGGCTTTCTGGTAAATAGAAACCTTACCCTAGGCGTAACTCAAACCTTAACCCTAGGAAGGAAAATCAGCCTATGGTTCGGGATGGTCTCATGGAAATATCGGTGGTGGCAGCCAAGTTGCGTCACTTTTGCGCTCCCCTTGGGATGCCTTTCGCAGCTGCAGTGTGCCTGGAGCCCAGGGCTTCCTGGTTTTAAAAGTCCTAGGCCTAAGCCTAACAGTAACCCTAGGAAGGTAAATCAGCCGGGTATTAGGGTTCTTCCTAAGGGAAAAGCCGTGAAAGCAGCCATGTTGTGGCACTTCTGCACTCCCTTTGGGATGCCTTTGGCAGATGAAGTAAGCCTGGAACTCAGGGCTTCCTGGTTAAAGAAATCCAAGCCCTAGGCTGAACCCTAACCCTAACCCTAGGCAGATAAATCAGCCTAGGTATAGGGATGGTGCCAAGGAAAAAGCTGTGAAAGCTGCCATGTTGTTGCACTTTTGTACTCCCCTTGGGATGCCTTGAACAGCTGCAGTGTGCCTGGAGCTAAGGGCTTCCTAGTTTTAAAAATCCTAGCCCTAGGCCTAAGCCTAACAGTAACCCTGGGAAGGTAAATCAGCCTGGTGTTAGGCTTCTTGCCAAGGAAAAAGCCGTGAAAGCAGCCATGTTGTGGCACTTTTGCACTCCCTTTTGGATGCCTTTCACAGCTCCAGTGTGCCTGGAACTCAGGGCTTCCTGATTTTAAAAATCCTAGCCCTAGGCCGAACCCCAACCCTATGACGAGAAAGGCAAATCAGCCAGGAATTAGGCATGTCCCCAAGGAAAAAGCTGTGGAGGCAGGCATGTTGTGGTACTTTTGCGCTCTTCTTGGCTAGTCCTTCGCAGCTGCTGTGTTCTTGGAACTCAGGGCTTTCTGGTTAATAGAGCCCTTACCCTAGGCGTAACTCAAACCTTAACCCTAGGAAGGAAAATCAGCCTATGGTTCCGGATGGTCTCATGGAAATATCAGTGGTGGCAGCCAAGTTGCGTCACTTTTGCGCTCCCCTTGGGCTGCCTTTCGCAGCTGCAGTGTGCCTGGAGCCCAGGGCTTCCTGGTTTTAAAAGTCCTAGGCCTAAGCCTAACAGTAACCCTAAGAAGGTAAATCAGCCGGGTATTAGGGTTCTTCCTAAGGGAAAAGCCGTGAAAGCAGCCATGTTGTGGCACTTCTGCACTCCCTTTGGGATGCCTTTGGCAGATGAAGTAAGCCTGGAACTCAGGGCTTCCTGGTTAAAAAAATCCAAGCCCTAGGCTGAACCCTAACCCTAACCCTAGGCAGATAAATCAGCCTAGGTATAGGGATGGTGCCAAGGAAAAAGCTGTGAAAGCTGCCATGTTGTTGCACTTTTGTACTCCCCTTGGGATGCCTTGAACAGCTGCAGTGTGCCTGGAGCTAAGGGCTTCCTAGTTTTAAAAATCCTAGCCCTAGGCCTAAGCCTAACAGTAACCCTGGGAAGGTAAATCAGCCTGGTGTTAGGCGTCTTGCCAAGGAAAAAGCCGTGAAAGCAGCCATGTTGTGGCACTTTTGCACTCCCTTTTGGATGCCTTTCACAGCTCCAGTGTGCCTGGAACTCAGGGCTTCCTGATTTTAAAAATCCTAGCCCTAGGCCGAACCCCAACCCTATGACGAGAAAGGCAAATCAGCCAGGAATTAGGCATGTCCCCAAGGAAAAAGCTGTGGAGGCAGGCATGTTGTGCTACTTTTGCGCTCTTCTTGGCTAGTCCTTCGCAGCTGCTGTGTTCTTGGAACTCAGGGCTTTCTGGTTAATAGACCCTTACCCTAGGCGTAACTCAAACCTTAACCCTAGGAAGGAAAATCAGCCTATGGTTCGGGATGGTCTCATGGAAATATCAGTGGTGGCAGCCAAGTTGCGTCACTTTTGCGCTCCCCTTGGGATGCCTTTCGCAGCTGCAGTGTGCCTGGAGCCCAGGGCTTCCTGGTTTTAAAAGTCCTAGGCCTAAGCCTAACAGTAACCCTAGGAAGGTAAATCAGCCGGGTATTAGGGTTCTTCCTAAGGGAAAAGCCGTGAAAGCAGCCATGTTGTGGCACTTCTGCACTCCCTTTGGGATGCCTTTGGCAGATGAAGTAAGCCTGGAACTCAGGGCTTCCTGGTTAAAGAAATCCAAGCCCTAGGCTGAACCCTAACCCTAACCCTAGGCAGATAAATCAGCCTAGGTATAGGGATGGTGCCAAGGAAAAAGCTGTGAAAGCTGCCATGTTGTTGCACTTTTGTACTCCCCTTGGGATGCCTTGAACAGCTGCAGTGTGCCTGGTGCTAAGGGCTTCCTAGTTTTAAAAATCCTAGCCCTAGGCCTAAGCCTAACAGTAACCCTGGGAAGGTAAATCAGCCTGGTGTTAGGCTTCTTGCCAAGGAAAAAGCCGTGAAAGCAGCCATGTTGTGGCACTTTTGCACTCCCTTTTGGATGCCTTTCACAGCTCCAGTGTGCCTGGAACTCAGGGCTTCCTGCTTTTAAAAATCCTAGCCCTAGGCCGAACCCCAACACTAAGACGAGAAAGGCAAATCAGCCAGGAATTAGGCATGTCCCCAAGGAAAAAGCTGTGGAGGCAGGCATGTTGTGGTACTTTTGCGCTCTTCTTGGCTAGTCCTTCGCAGCTGCTGTGTTCTTGGAACTCAGGGCTTTCTGGTAAATAGAAACCTTACCCTAGGCGTAACTCAAACCTTAACCCTAGGAAGGAAAATCAGCCTATGGTTCGGGATGGTCTCATGGAAATATCAGTGGTGGCAGCCAAGTTGCGTCATTTTTGCGCTCCCCTTGGGATGCCTTTCGCAGCTGCAGTGTGCCTGGAGCCCAGGGCTTCCTGGTTTTAAAAGTCCTAGGCCTAAGCCTAACAGTAACCCTAGGAAGGTAAATCAGCCGGGTATTAGGGTTCTTCCTAAGGGAAAAGCCGTGAAAGCAGCCATGTTGTGGCACTTCTGCACTCCCTTTGGGATGCCTTTGGCAGATGAAGTAAGCCTGGAACTCAGGGCTTCCTGGTTAAAGAAATCCAAGCCCTAGGCTGAACCCTAACCCTAACCCTAGGCAGATAAATCAGCCTAGGTATAGGGATGGTGCCAAGGAAAAAGCTGTGAAAGCTGCCATGTTGTTGCACTTTTGTACTCCCCTTGGGATGCCTTGAACAGCTGCAGTGTGCCTGGAGCCCAGGGCTTCCTAGTTTTAAAAATCCTAGCCCTAGGCCTAAGCCTAACAGTAACCCTGGGAAGGTAAATCAGCCTGGTGTTAGGCTTCTTACCAAGGAAAAAGCCGTGAAAGCAGCCATGTTGTGGCACTTTTGCACTCCCTTTTGGATGCCTTTCACAGCTCCAGTGTGCCTGGAACTCAGGGCTTCCTGATTTTAAAAATCCTAGCCCTAGGCCGAACCCCAACCCTATGACGAGAAAGGCAAATCAGCCAGGAATTAGGCATGTCCCCAAGGAAAAAGCTGTGGAGGCAGGCATGTTGTGGTACTTTTGCGCTCTTCTTGGCTAGTCCTTCGCAGCTGCTGTGTTCTTGGAACTCAGGGCTTTCTGGTTAATAGAGCCCTTACCCTAGGCGTAACTCAAACCTTAACCCTAGGAAGGAAAATCAGCCTATGGTTCGGGATGGTCTCATGGAAATATCGGTGGTGGCAGCCAAGTTGCGTCACTTTTGCGCTCCCCTTGAGATGCCTTTCGCAGCTGCAGTGTGCCTGGAGCCCAGGGCTTCCTGGTTTTAAAAGTCCTAGGCCTAAGCCTAACAGTAACCCTAGGAAGGTAAATCAGCCGGGTATTAGGGTTCTTCCTAAGGGAAAAGCCGTGAAAGCAGCCATGTTGTGGCACTTCTGCACTCCCTTTGGGATGCCTTTGGCAGATGAAGTAAGCCTGGAACTCAGGGCTTCCTGGTTAAAGAAATCCAAGCCCTAGGCTGAACCCTAACCCTAACCCTAGGCAGATAAATCAGCCTAGGTATAGGGATGGTGCCAAGGAAAAAGCTGTGAAAGCTGCCATGTTGTTGCACTTTTGTACTCCCCTTGGGATGCCTTGAACAGCTGCAGTGTGCCTGGAGCTAAGGGCTTCCTAGTTTTAAAAATCCTAGCCCTAGGCCTAAGCCTAACAGTAACCCTGGGAAGGTAAATCAGCCTGGTGTTAGGCTTCTTGCCAAGGAAAAAGCCGTGAAAGCAGCCATGTTGTGGCACTTTTGCACTCCCTTTTGGATGCCTTTCACAGCTCCAGTGTGCCTGGAACTCAGGGCTTCCTGATTTTAAAAATCCTAGCCCTAGGCCGAACCCCAACACTAAGACGAGAAAGGCAAATCAGCCAGGAATTAGGCATGTCCCCAAGGAAAAAGCTGTGGAGGCAGGCATGTTGTGGTACTTTTGCGCTCTTCTTGGCTAGTCCTTCGCAGCTGCTGTGTTCTTGGAACTCAGGGCTTTCTGGTTAATAGAGCCCTTACCCTAGGCGTAACTCAAACCTTAACCCTAGGAAGGAAAATCAGCCTATGGTTCCGGATGGTCTCATGGAAATATCAGTGGTGGCAGCCAAGTTGCGTCACTTTTGCGCTCCCCTTGGGCTGCCTTTCGCAGCTGCAGTGTGCCTGGAGCCCAGGGCTTCCTGGTTTTAAAAGTCCTAGGCCTAAGCCTAACAGTAACCCTAAGAAGGTAAATCAGCCGGGTATTAGGGTTCTTCCTAAGGGAAAAGCCGTGAAAGCAGCCATGTTGTGGCACTTCTGCACTCCCTTTGGGATGCCTTTGGCAGATGAAGTAAGCCTGGAACTCAGGGCTTCCTGGTTAAAAAAATCCAAGCCCTAGGCTGAACCCTAACCCTAACCCTAGGCAGATAAATCAGCCTAGGTATAGGGATGGTGCCAAGGAAAAAGCTGTGAAAGCTGCCATGTTGTTGCACTTTTGTACTCCCCTTGGGATGCCTTGAACAGCTGCAGTGTGCCTGGAGCTAAGGGCTTCCTAGTTTTAAAAATCCTAGCCCTAGGCCTAAGCCTAACAGTAACCCTGGGAAGGTAAATCAGCCTGGTGTTAGGCTTCTTGCCAAGGAAAAAGCCGTGAAAGCAGCCATGTTGTGGCACTTTTGCACTCCCTTTTGGATGCCTTTCACAGCTCCAGTGTGCCTGGAACTCAGGGCTTCCTGATTTTAAAAATCCTAGCCCTAGGCCGAACCCCAACCCTATGACGAGAAAGGCAAATCAGCCAGGAATTAGGCATGTCCCCAAGGAAAAAGCTGTGGAGGCAGGCATGTTGTGGTACTTTTGCGCTCTTCTTGGCTAGTCCTTCGCAGCTGCTGTGTTCTTGGAACTCAGGGCTTTCTGGTTAATAGACCCTTACCCTAGGCGTAACTCAAACCTTAACCCTAGGAAGGAAAATCAGCCTATGGTTCGGGATGGTCTCATGGAAATATCAGTGGTGGCAGCCAAGTTGCGTCACTTTTGCGCTCCCCTTGGGATGCCTTTCGCAGCTGCAGTGTGCCTGGAGCCCAGGGCTTCCTGGTTTTAAAAGTCCTAGGCCTAAGCCTAACAGTAACCCTAGGAAGGTAAATCAGCCGGGTATTAGGGTTCTTCCTAAGGGAAAAGCCGTGAAAGCAGCCATGTTGTGGCACTTCTGCACTCCCTTTGGGATGCCTTTGGCAGATGAAGTAAGCCTGGAACTCAGGGCTTCCTAGTTAAAGAAATCCAAGCCCTAGGCTGAACCCTAACCCTAACCCTAGGCAGATAAATCAGCCTAGGTATAGGGATGGTGCCAAGGAAAAAGCTGTGAAAGCTGCCATGTTGTTGCACTTTTGTACTCCCCTTGGGATGCCTTGAACAGCTGCAGTGTGCCTGGAGCCCAGGGCTTCCTAGTTTTAAAAATCCTAGCCCTAGGCCTAAGCCTAACAGTAACCCTGGGAAGGTAAATCAGCCTGGTGTTAGGCTTCTTGCCAAGGAAAAAGCCGTGAAAGCAGCCATGTTGTGGCACTTTTGCACTCCCTTTTGGATGCCTTTCACAGCTCCAGTGTGCCTGGAACTCAGGGCTTCCTGATTTTAAAAATCCTAGCCCTAGGCCGAACCCCAACCCTATGACGAGAAAGGCAAATCAGCCAGGAATTAGGCATGTCCCCAAGGAAAAAGCTGTGGAGGCAGGCATGTTGTGGTACTTTTGCGCTCTTCTTGGCTAGTCCTTCGCAGCTGCTGTGTTCTTGGAACTCAGGGCTTTCTGGTAAATAGAAACCTTACCCTAGGCGTAACTCAAACCTTAAGCCTAGGAAGGAAAATCAGCCTATGGTTCGGGATGGTCTCATGGAAATATCAGTGGTGGCAGCCAAGTTGCGTCATTTTTGCGCTCCCCTTGGGATGCCTTTCGCAGCTGCAGTGTGCCTGGAGCCCAGGGCTTCCTGGTTTTAAAAGTCCTAGGCCTAAGCCTAACAGTAACCCTAGGAAGGTAAATCAGCCGGGTATTAGGGTTCTTCCTAAGGGAAAAGCCGTGAAAGCAGCCATGTTGTGGCACTTCTGCACTCCCTTTGGGATGCCTTTGGCAGATGAAGTAAGCCTGGAACTCAGGGCTTCCTGGTTAAAGAAATCCAAGCCCTAGGCTGAACCCTAACCCTAACCCTAGGCAGATAAATCAGCCTAGGTATAGGGATGGTGCCAAGGAAAAAGCTGTGAAAGCTGCCATGTTGTTGCACTTTTGTACTCCCCTTGGGATGCCTTGAACAGCTGCAGTGTGCCTGGAGCTAAGGGCTTCCTAGTTTTAAAAATCCTAGCCCTAGGCCTAAGCCTAACAGTAACCCTGGGAAGGTAAATCAGCCTGGTGTTAGGCTTCTTGCCAAGGAAAAAGCCGTGAAAGCAGCCATGTTGTGGCACTTTTGCACTCCCTTTTGGATGCCTTTCACAGCTCCAGTGTGCCTGGAACTCAGGGCTTCCTGATTTTAAAAATCCTAGCCCTAGGCCGAACCCCAACACTAAGACGAGAAAGGCAAATCAGCCAGGAATTAGGCATGTCCCCAAGGAAAAAGCTGTGGAGGCAGGCATGTTGTGGTACTTTTGCGCTCTTCTTGGCTAGTCCTTCACAGCTGCTGTGTTCTTGGAACTCAGGGCTTTCTGGTTAATAGAGCCCTTACCCTAGGCGTAACTCAAACCTTAACCCTAGGAAGGAAAATCAGCCTATGGTTCGGGATGGTCTCATGGAAATATCAGTGGTGGCAGCCAAGTTGCGTCACTTTTGCGCTCCCCTTGGGCTGCCTTTCGCAGCTGCAGTGTGCCTGGAGCCCAGGGCTTCCTGGTTTTAAAAGTCCTAGGCCTAAGCCTAACAGTAACCCTAGGAAGGTAAATCAGCCGGGTATTAGGGTTCTTCCTAAGGGAAAAGCCGTGAAAGCAGCCATGTTGTGGCACTTCTGCACTCCCTTTGGGATGCCTTTGGCAGATGAAGTAAGCCTGGAACTCAGGGCTTCCTGGTTAAAAAAATCCAAGCCCTAGGCTGAACCCTAACCCTAACCCTAGGCAGATAAATCAGCCTAGGTATAGGGATGGTGCCAAGGAAAAAGCTGTGAAAGCTGCCATGTTGTTGCACTTTTGTACTCCCCTTGGGATGCCTTGAACAGCTGCAGTGTGCCTGGAGCTAAGGGCTTCCTAGTTTTAAAAATCCTAGCCCTAGGCCTAAGCCTAACAGTAACCCTGGGAAGGTAAATCAGCCTGGTGTTAGGCTTCTTGCCAAGGAAAAAGCCGTGAAAGCAGCCATGTTGTGGCACTTTTGCACTCCCTTTTGGATGCCTTTCACAGCTCCAGTGTGCCTGGAACTCAGGGCTTCCTGATTTTAAAAATCCTAGCCCTAGGCCGAACCCCAACCCTATGACGAGAAAGGCAAATCAGCCAGGAATTAGGCATGTCCCCAAGGAAAAAGCTGTGGAGGCAGGCATGTTGTGGTACTTTTGCGCTCTTCTTGGCTAGTCCTTCGCAGCTGCTGTGTTCTTGGAACTCAGGGCTTTCTGGTTAATAGACCCTTACCCTAGGCGTAACTCAAACCTTAACCCTAGGAAGGAAAATCAGCCTATGGTTCGGGATGGTCTCATGGAAATATCAGTGGTGGCAGCCAAGTTGCGTCACTTTTGCGCTCCCCTTGGGATGCCTGCCTTTCGCAGCTGCAGTGTGCCTGGAGCCCAGGGCTTCCTGGTTTTAAAAGTCCTAGGCCTAAGCCTAACAGTAACCCTAGGAAGGTAAATCAGCCGGGTATTAGGGTTCTTCCTAAGGGAAAAGCCGTGAAAGCAGCCATGTTGTGGCACTTCTGCACTCCCTTTGGGATGCCTTTGGCAGATGAAGTAAGCCTGGAACTCAGGGCTTCCTGGTTAAAAAAATCCAAGCCCTAGGCTGAACCCTAACCCTAACCCTAGGCAGATAAATCAGCCTAGGTATAGGGATGGTGCCAAGGAAAAAGCTGTGAAAGCTGCCATGTTGTTGCACTTTTGTACTCCCCTTGGGATGCCTTGAACAGCTGCAGTGTGCCTGGAGCTAAGGGCTTCCTAGTTTTAAAAATCCTAGCCCTAGGCCTAAGCCTAACAGTAACCCTGGGAAGGTAAATCAGCCTGGTGTTAGGCTTCTTGCCAAGGAAAAAGCCGTGAAAGCAGCCATGTTGTGGCACTTTTGCACTCCCTTTTGGATGCCTTTCACAGCTCCAGTGTGCCTGGAACTCAGGGCTTCCTGCTTTTAAAAATCCTAGCCCTAGGCCGAACCCCAACACTAAGACGAGAAAGGCAAATCAGCCAGGAATTAGGCATGTCCCCAAGGAAAAAGCTGTGGAGGCAGGCATGTTGTGGTACTTTTGCGCTCTTCTTGGCTAGTCCTTCGCAGCTGCTGTGTTCTTGGAACTCAGGGCTTTCTGGTAAATAGAAACCTTACCCTAGGCGTAACTCAAACCTTAAGCCTAGGAAGGAAAATCAGCCTATGGTTCGGGATGGTCTCATGGAAATATCAGTGGTGGCAGCCAAGTTGCGTCATTTTTGCGCTCCCCTTGGGATGCCTTTCGCAGCTGCAGTGTGCCTGGAGCCCAGGGCTTCCTGGTTTTAAAAGTCCTAGGCCTAAGCCTAACAGTAACCCTAGGAAGGTAAATCAGCCGGGTATTAGGGTTCTTCCTAAGGGAAAAGCCGTGAAAGCAGCCATGTTGTGGCACTTCTGCACTCCCTTTGGGATGCCTTTGGCAGATGAAGTAAGCCTGGAACTCAGGGCTTCCTGGTTAAAGAAATCCAAGCCCTAGGCTGAACCCTAACCCTAACCCTAGGCAGATAAATCAGCCTAGGTATAGGGATGGTGCCAAGGAAAAAGCTGTGAAAGCTGCCATGTTGTTGCACTTTTGTACTCCCCTTGGGATGCCTTGAACAGCTGCAGTGTGCCTGGAGCTAAGGGCTTCCTAGTTTTAAAAATCCTAGCCCTAGGCCTAAGCCTAACAGTAACCCTGGGAAGGTAAATCAGCCTGGTGTTAGGCTTCTTGCCAAGGAAAAAGCCGTGAAAGCAGCCATGTTGTGGCACTTTTGCACTCCCTTTTGGATGCCTTTCACAGCTCCAGTGTGCCTGGAACTCAGGGCTTCCTGATTTTAAAAATCCTAGCCCTAGGCCGAACCCCAACACTAAGACGAGAAAGGCAAATCAGCCAGGAATTAGGCATGTCCCCAAGGAAAAAGCTGTGGAGGCAGGCATGTTGTGGTACTTTTGCGCTCTTCTTGGCTAGTCCTTCACAGCTGCTGTGTTCTTGGAACTCAGGGCTTTCTGGTTAATAGAGCCCTTACCCTAGGCGTAACTCAAACCTTAACCCTAGGAAGGAAAATCAGCCTATGGTTCCGGATGGTCTCATGGAAATATCAGTGGTGGCAGCCAAGTTGCGTCACTTTTGCGCTCCCCTTGGGCTGCCTTTCGCAGCTGCAGTGTGCCTGGAGCCCAGGGCTTCCTGGTTTTAAAAGTCCTAGGCCTAAGCCTAACAGTAACCCTGGGAAGGTAAATCAGCCGGGTATTAGGGTTCTTCCTAAGGGAAAAGCCGTGAAAGTAGCCATGTTGTGGCACTTCTGCACTCCCTTTGGGATGCCTTTGGCAGATGAAGTAAGCCTGGAACTCAGGGCTTCCTGGTTAAAAAAATCCAAGCCCTAGGCTGAACCCTAACCCTAACCCTAGGCAGATAAATCAGCCTAGGTATAGGGATGGTGCCAAGGAAAAAGCTGTGAAAGCTGCCATGTTGTTGCACTTTTGTACTCCCCTTGGGATGCCTTGAACAGCTGCAGTGTGCCTGGAGCTAAGGGCTTCCTAGTTTTAAAAATCCTAGCCCTAGGCCTAAGCCTAACAGTAACCCTGGGAAGGTAAATCAGCCTGTGTTAGGCGTCTTGCCAAGGAAAAAGCCGTGAAAGCAGCCATGTTGTGGCACTTTTGCACTCCCTTTTGGATGCCTTTCACAGCTCCAGTGTGCCTGGAACTCAGGGCTTCCTGATTTTAAAAATCCTAGCCCTAGGCCGAACCCCAACCCTAAGACGAGAAAGGCAAATTAGCCAGGAATTAGGCATGTCCCCAAGGAAAAAGCTGTGGAGGCAGGCATGTTGTGGTACTTTTGCGCTCTTCTTGGGTAGTCCTTCGCAGCTGCTGTGTTCTTGGAACTCAGGGCTTTCTGGTTAATAGAGCCCTTACCCTAGGCGTAACTCAAACCTTAACCCTAGGAAGGAAAATCAGCCTATGGTTCGGGATGCTCTCATGGAAATATCAGTGGTGGCAGCCAAGTTGCGTCACTTTTGCGCTCCCCTTGGGATGCCTTTCGCAGCTGCAGTGTGCCTGGAGCCCAGGGCTTCCTGGTTTTAAAAGTCCTAGGCCTAAGCCTAACAGTAACCCTAGGAAGGTAAATCAGCCGGGTATTAGGGTTCTTCCTAAGGGAAAAGCCGTGAAAGCAGCCATGTTGTGGCACTTCTGCACTCCCTTTGGGATGCCTTTGGCAGATGAAGTAAGCCTGGAACTCAGGGCTTCCTGGTTAAAGAAATCACAGCCCTAGGCTGAACCCTAACCCTAACCCTAGGCAGATAAATCAGCCTAGGTATAGGGATGGTGCCAAGGAAAAAGCTGTGAAAGCTGCCATGTTGTTGCACTTTTGTACTCCCCTTGGGATGCCTTGAACAGCTGCAGTGTGCCTGGAGCTAAGGGCTTCCTAGTTTTAAAAATCCTAGCCCTAGGCCTAAGCCTAACAGTAACCCTGGGAAGGTAAATCAGCCTGGTGTTAGGCTTCTTGCCAAGGAAAAAGCCGTGAAAGCAGCCATGTTGTGGCACTTTTGCACTCCCTTTTGGATGCCTTTCACAGCTCCAGTGTGCCTGGAACTCAGGGCTTCCTGATTTTAAAAATCCTAGCCCTAGGCCGAACCCCAACCCTAAGACGAGAAAGGCAAATCAGCCAGGAATTAGGCATGTCCCCAAGGAAAAAGCTGTGGAGGCAGGCATGTTGTGCTACTTTTGCGCTCTTCTTGGCTAGTCCTTCGCAGCTGCTGTGTTCTTGGAACTCAGGGCTTTCTGGTTAATAGACCCTTACCCTAGGCGTAACTCAAACCTTAACCCTAGGAAGGAAAATCAGCCTATGGTTCGGGATGGTCTCATGGAAATATCAGTGGTGGCAGCCAAGTTGCGTCACTTTTGCGCTCCCCTTGGGATGCCTTTCGCAGCTGCAGTGTGCCTGGAGCCCAGGGCTTCCTGGTTTTAAAAGTCCTAGGCCTAAGCCTAACAGTAACCCTAGGAAGGTAAATCAGCCGGGTATTAGGGTTCTTCCTAAGGGAAAAGCCGTGAAAGCAGCCATGTTGTGGCACTTCTGCACTCCCTTTGGGATGCCTTTGGCAGATGAAGTAAGCCTGGAACTCAGGGCTTCCTGGTTAAAAAAATCCAAGCCCTAGGCTGAACCCTAACCCTAACCCTAGGCAGATAAATCAGCCTAGGTATAGGGATGGTGCCAAGGAAAAAGCTGTGAAAGCTGCCATGTTGTTGCACTTTTGTACTCCCCTTGGGATGCCTTGAACAGCTGCAGTGTGCCTGGAGCTAAGGGCTTCCTAGTTTTAAAAATCCTAGCCCTAGGCCTAAGCCTAACAGTAACCCTGGGAAGGTAAATCAGCCTGGTGTTAGGCGTCTTGCCAAGGAAAAAGCCGTGAAAGCAGCCATGTTGTGGCACTTTTGCACTCCCTTTTGGATGCCTTTCACAGCTGCAGTGTGCCTGGAACTCAGGGCTTCCTGCTTTTAAAAATCCTAGCCCTAGGCCGAACCCCAACCCTAAGACGAGAAAGGCAAATCAGCCAGGAATTAGGCATGTCCCCAAGGAAAAAGCTGTGGAGGCAGGCATGTTGTGGTACTTTTGCGCTCTTCTTGGCTAGTCCTTCGCAGCTGCTGTGTTCTTGGAACTCAGGGCTTTCTGGTTAATAGACCCTTACCCTAGGCGTAACTCAAACCTTAACCCTAGGAAGGAAAATCAGCCTATGGTTCGGGATGGTCTCATGGAAATATCAGTGGTGGCAGCCAAGTTGAGTCACTTTTGCGCTCCCCTTGGGATGCCTTTCGCAGCTGCAGTGTGCCTGGAGCCCAGGGCTTCCTGGTTTTAAAAGTCCTAGGCCTAAGCCTAACAGTAACCCTAGGAAGGTAAATCAGCCGGGTATTAGGGTTCTTCCTAAGGGAAAAGCCGTGAAAGCAGCCATGTTGTGGCACTTCTGCACTCCCTTTGGGATGCCTTTGGCAGATGAAGTAAGCCTGGAACTCAGGGCTTCCTGGTTAAAGAAATCACAGCCCTAGGCTGAACCCTAACCCTAACCCTAGGCAGATAAATCAGCCTAGGTATAGGGATGGTGCCAAGGAAAAAGCTGTGAAAGCTGCCATGTTGTTGCACTTTTGTACTCCCCTTGGGATGCCTTGAACAGCTGCAGTGTGCCTGGAGCTAAGGGCTTCCTAGTTTTAAAAATCCTAGCCCTAGGCCTAAGCCTAACAGTAACCCTGGGAAGGTAAATCAGCCTGGTGTTAGGCTTCTTGCCAAGGAAAAAGCCGTGAAAGCAGCCATGTTGTGGCACTTTTGCACTCCCTTTTGGATGCCTTTCACAGCTCCAGTGTGCCTGGAACTCAGGGCTTCCTGATTTTAAAAATCCTAGCCCTAGGCCGAACCCCAACCCTAAGACGAGAAAGGCAAATCAGCCAGGAATTAGGCATGTCCCCAAGGAAAAAGCTGTGGAGGCAGGCATGTTGTGGTACTTTTGCGCTCTTCTTGGCTAGTCCTTCGCAGCTGCTGTGTTCTTGGAACTCAGGGCTTTCTGGTTAATAGACCCTTACCCTAGGCGTAACTCAAACCTTAACCCTAGGAAGGAAAATCAGCCTATGGTTCGGGATGGTCTCATGGAAATATCAGTGGTGGCAGCCAAGTTGCGTCACTTTTGCGCTCCCCTTGGGATGCCTTTCGCAGCTGCAGTGTGCCTGGAGCCCAGGGCTTCCTGGTTTTAAAAGTCCTAGGCCTAAGCCTAACAGTAACCCTAGGAAGGTAAATCAGCCGGGTATTAGGGTTCTTCCTAAGGGAAAAGCCGTGAAAGCAGCCATGTTGTGGCACTTCTGCACTCCCTTTGGGATGCCTTTGGCAGATGAAGTAAGCCTGGAACTCAGGGCTTCCTGGTTAAAGAAATCACAGCCCTAGGCTGAACCCTAACCCTAACCCTAGGCAGATAAATCAGCCTAGGTATAGGGATGGTGCCAAGGAAAAAGCTGTGAAAGCTGCCATGTTGTTGCACTTTTGTACTCCCCTTGGGATGCCTTGAACAGCTGCAGTGTGCCTGGAGCTAAGGGCTTCCTAGTTTTAAAAATCCTAGCCCTAGGCCTAAGCCTAACAGTAACCCTGGGAAGGTAAATCAGCCTGGTGTTAGGCTTCTTGCCAAGGAAAAAGCCGTGAAAGCAGCCATGTTGTGGCACTTTTGCACTCCCTTTTGGATGCCTTTCACAGCTCCAGTGTGCCTGGAACTCAGGGCTTCCTGATTTTAAAAATCCTAGCCCTAGGCCGAACCCCAACCCTAAGACGAGAAAGGCAAATCAGCCAGGAATTAGGCATGTCCCCAAGGAAAAAGCTGTGGAGGCAGGCATGTTGTGCTACTTTTGCGCTCTTCTTGGGTAGTCCTTCGCAGCTGCTGTGTTCTTGGAACTCAGGGCTTTCTGGTTAATAGACCCTTACCCTAGGCGTAACTCAAACCTTAACCCTAGGAAGGAAAATCAGCCTATGGTTCGGGGTGGTCTCATGGAAATATCAGTGGTGGCAGCCAAGTTGCGCCACTTTTGCGCTCCCCTTGGGATGCCTTTCGCAGCTGCAGTGTGCCTGGAGCCCAGGGCTTCCTGGTTTTAAAAGTCCTAGGCCTAAGCCTAACAGTAACCCTAGGAAGGTAAATCAGCCGGGTATTAGGGTTCTTCCTAAGGGAAAAGCCGTGAAAGCAGCCATGTTGTGGCACTTCTGCACTCCCTTTGGGATGCCTTTGGCAGATGAAGTAAGCCTGGAACTCAGGGCTTCCTGGTTAAAAAAATCCAAGCCCTAGGCTGAACCCTAACCCTAACCCTAGGCAGATAAATCAGCCTAGGTATAGGGATGGTGCCAAGGAAAAAGCTGTGAAAGCTGCCATGTTGTTGCACTTTTGTACTCCCCTTGGGATGCCTTGAACAGCTGCAGTGTGCCTGGAGCTAAGGGCTTCCTAGTTTTAAAAATCCTAGCCCTAGGCCTAAGCCTAACAGTAACCCTGGGAAGGTAAATCAGCCTGGTGTTAGGCGTCTTGCCAAGGAAAAAGCCGTGAAAGCAGCCATGTTGTGGCACTTTTGCACTCCCTTTTGGATGCCTTTCACAGCTCCAGTGTGCCTGGAACTCAGGGCTTCCTGATTTTAAAAATCCTAGCCCTAGGCCGAACCCCAACCCTAAGACGAGAAAGGCAAATCAGCCAGGAATTAGGCATGTCCCCAAGGAAAAAGCTGTGGAGGCAGGCATGTTGTGGTACTTTTGCGCTCTTCTTGGCTAGTCCTTCGCAGCTGCTGTGTTCTTGGAACTCAGGGCTTTCTGGTTAATAGACCCTTACCCTAGGCGTAACTCAAACCTTAACCCTAGGAAGGAAAATCAGCCTATGGTTCGGGATGGTCTCATGGAAATATCAGTGGTGGCAGCCAAGTTGAGTCACTTTTGCGCTCCCCTTGGGATGCCTTTCGCAGCTGCAGTGTGCCTGGAGCCCAGGGCTTCCTGGTTTTAAAAGTCCTAGGCCTAAGCCTAACAGTAACCCTAGGAAGGTAAATCAGCCGGGTATTAGGGTTCTTCCTAAGGGAAAAGCCGTGAAAGCAGCCATGTTGTGGCACTTCTGCACTCCCTTTGGGATGCCTTTGGCAGATGAAGTAAGCCTGGAACTCAGGGCTTCCTGGTTAAAGAAATCACAGCCCTAGGCTGAACCCTAACCCTAACCCTAGGCAGATAAATCAGCCTAGGTATAGGGATGGTGCCAAGGAAAAAGCTGTGAAAGCTGCCATGTTGTTGCACTTTTGTACTCCCCTTGGGATGCCTTGAACAGCTGCAGTGTGCCTGGAGCTAAGGGCTTCCTAGTTTTAAAAATCCTAGCCCTAGGCCTAAGCCTAACAGTAACCCTGGGAAGGTAAATCAGCCTGGTGTTAGGCTTCTTGCCAAGGAAAAAGCCGTGAAAGCAGCCATGTTGTGGCACTTTTGCACTCCCTTTTGGATGCCTTTCACAGCTCCAGTGTGCCTGGAACTCAGGGCTTCCTGATTTTAAAAATCCTAGCCCTAGGCCGAACCCCAACCCTAAGACGAGAAAGGCAAATCAGCCAGGAATTAGGCATGTCCCCAAGGAAAAAGCTGTGGAGGCAGGCATGTTGTGGTACTTTTGCGCTCTTCTTGGCTAGTCCTTCGCAGCTGCTGTGTTCTTGGAACTCAGGGCTTTCTGGTTAATAGACCCTTACCCTAGGCGTAACTCAAACCTTAACCCTAGGAAGGAAAATCAGCCTATGGTTCGGGATGGTCTCATGGAAATATCAGTGGTGGCAGCCAAGTTGCGTCACTTTTGCACTCCCCTTGGGATGCCTTTCGCAGCTGCAGTGTGCCTGGAGCCCAGGGCTTCCTGGTTTTAAAAGTCCTAGGCCTAAGCCTAACAGTAACCCTAGGAAGGTAAATCAGCCGGGTATTAGGGTTCTTCCTAAGGGAAAAGCCGTGAAAGCAGCCATGTTGTGGCACTTCTGCACTCCCTTTGGGATGCCTTTGGCAGATGAAGTAAGCCTGGAACTCAGGGCTTCCTGGTTAAAGAAATCACAGCCCTAGGCTGAACCCTAACCCTAACCCTAGGCAGATAAATCAGCCTAGGTATAGGGATGGTGCCAAGGAAAAAGCTGAGAAAGCTGCCATGTTGTTGCACTTTTGTACTCCCCTTGGGATGCCTTGAACAGCTTCAGTGTGCCTGGAGCCCAGGGCTTCCTAGTTTTAAAAATCCTAGCCCTAGGCCTAAGCCTAACAGTAACCCTGGGAAGGTAAATCAGCCTGGTGTTAGGCGTCTTGCCAAGGAAAAAGCCGTGAAAGCAGCCATGTTGTGGCACTTTTGCACTCCCTTTTGGATGCCTTTCACAGCTCCAGTGTGCCTGGAACTCAGGGCTTCCTGCTTTTAAAAATCCTAGCCCTAGGCCGAACCCCAACCCTAAGACGAGAAAGGCAAATCAGCCAGGAATTAGGCATGTCCCCAAGGAAAAAGCTGTGGAGGCAGGCATGTTGTGCTACTTTTGCGCTCTTCTTGGCTAGTCCTTCGCAGCTGCTGTGTTCTTGGAACTCAGGGCTTTCTGGTTAATAGACCCTTACCCTAGGCGTAACTCAAACCTTAACCCTAGGAAGGAAAATCAGCCTATGGTTCGGGATGGTCTCATGGAAATATCAGTGGTGGCAGCCAAGTTGCGTCACTTTTGCGCTCCCCTTGGGATGCCTTTCGCAGCTGCAGTGTGCCTGGAGCCCAGGGCTTCCTGGTTTTAAAAGTCCTAGGCCTAAGCCTAACAGTAACCCTAGGAAGGTAAATCAGCCGGATATTAGGGTTCTTCCTAAGGGAAAAGCCGTGAAAGCAGCCATGTTGTGGCACTTCTGCACTCCCTTTGGGATGCCTTTGGCAGATGAAGTAAGCCTGGAACTCAGGGCTTCCTGGTTAAAGAAATCCAAGCCCTAGGCTGAACCCTAACCCTAACCCTAGGCAGATAAATCAGCCTAGGTATAGGGATGGTGCCAAGGAAAAAGCTGTGAAAGCTGCCATGTTGTTGCACTTTTGTACTCCCCTTGGGATGCCTTGAACAGCTGCAGTGTGCCTGGAGCTAAGGGCTTCCTAGTTTTAAAAATCCTAGCCCTAGGCCTAAGCCTAACCGTAACCCTGGGAAGGTAAATCAGCCTGGTGTTAGGCGTCTTGCCAAGGAAAAAGCCGTGAAAGCAGCCATGTTGTGGCACTTTTGCACTCCCTTTTGGATGCCTTTCACAGCTCCAGTGTGCCTGGAACTCAGGGCTTCCTGCTTTTAAAAATCCTAGCCCTAGGCCGAACCCCAACCCTAAGACGAGAAAGGCAAATCAGCCAGGAATTAGGCATGTCCCCAAGGAAAAAGCTGTGGAGGCAGGCATGTTGTGGTACTTTTGCGCTCTTCTTGGCTAGTCCTTCGCAGCTGCTGTGTTCTTGGAACTCAGGGCTTTCTGGTTAATAGACCCTTACCCTAGGCGTAACTCAAACCTTAACCCTAGGAAGGAAAATCAGCCTATGGTTCGGGATGGTCTCATGGAAATATCAGTGGTGGCAGCCAAGTTGAGTCACTTTTGCGCTCCCCTTGGGATGCCTTTCGCAGCTGCAGTGTGCCTGGAGCCCAGGGCTTCCTGGTTTTAAAAGTCCTAGGCCTAAGCCTAACAGTAACCCTAGGAAGGTAAATCAGCCGGGTATTAGGGTTCTTCCTAAGGGAAAAGCCGTGAAAGCAGCCATGTTGTGGCACTTCTGCACTCCCTTTGGGATGCCTTTGGCAGATGAAGTAAGCCTGGAACTCAGGGCTTCCTGGTTAAAGAAATCACAGCCCTAGGCTGAACCCTAACCCTAACCCTAGGCAGATAAATCAGCCTAGGTATAGGGATGGTGCCAAGGAAAAAGCTGTGAAAGCTGCCATGTTGTTGCACTTTTGTACTCCCCTTGGGATGCCTTGAACAGCTGCAGTGTGCCTGGAGCTAAGGGCTTCCTAGTTTTAAAAATCCTAGCCCTAGGCCTAAGCCTAACAGTAACCCTGGGAAGGTAAATCAGCCTGGTGTTAGGCTTCTTGCCAAGGAAAAAGCCGTGAAAGCAGCCATGTTGTGGCACTTTTGCACTCCCTTTTGGATGCCTTTCACAGCTCCAGTGTGCCTGGAACTCAGGGCTTCCTGCTTTTAAAAATCCTAGCCCTAGGCCGAACCCCAACCCTAAGACGAGAAAGGCAAATCAGCCAGGAATTAGGCATGTCCCCAAGGAAAAAGCTGTGGAGGCAGGCATGTTGTGCTACTTTTGCGCTCTTCTTGGCTAGTCCTTCGCAGCTGCTGTGTTCTTGGAACTCAGGGCTTTCTGGTTAATAGACCCTTACCCTAGGCGTAACTCAAACCTTAACCCTAGGAAGGAAAATCAGCCTATGGTTCGGGATGGTCTCATGGAAATATCAGTGGTGGCAGCCAAGTTGCGTCACTTTTGCGCTCCCCTTGGGATGCCTTTCGCAGCTGCAGTGTGCCTGGAGCCCAGGGCTTCCTGGTTTTAAAAGTCCTAGGCCTAAGCCTAACAGTAACCCTAGGAAGGTAAATCAGCCGGGTATTAGGGTTCTTCCTAAGGGAAAAGCCGTGAAAGCAGCCATGTTGTGGCACTTCTGCACTCCCTTTGGGATGCCTTTGGCAGATGAAGTAAGCCTGGAACTCAGGGCTTCCTGGTTAAAGAAATCACAGCCCTAGGCTGAACCCTAACCCTAACCCTAGGCAGATAAATCAGCCTAGGTATAGGGATGGTGCCAAGGAAAAAGCTGAGAAAGCTGCCATGTTGTTGCACTTTTGTACTCCCCTTGGGATGCCTTGAACAGCTTCAGTGTGCCTGGAGCCCAGGGCTTCCTAGTTTTAAAAATCCTAGCCCTAGGCCTAAGCCTAACAGTAACCCTGGGAAGGTAAATCAGCCTGGTGTTAGGCGTCTTGCCAAGGAAAAAGCCGTGAAAGCAGCCATGTTGTGGCACTTTTGCACTCCCTTTTGGATGCCTTTCACAGCTCCAGTGTGCCTGGAACTCAGGGCTTCCTGCTTTTAAAAATCCTAGCCCTAGGCCGAACCCCAACCCTAAGACGAGAAAGGCAAATCAGCCAGGAATTAGGCATGTCCCCAAGGAAAAAGCTGTGGAGGCAGGCATGTTGTGCTACTTTTGCGCTCTTCTTGGCTAGTCCTTCGCAGCTGCTGTGTTCTTGGAACTCAGGGCTTTCTGGTTAATAGACCCTTACCCTAGGCGTAACTCAAACCTTAACCCTAGGAAGGAAAATCAGCCTATGGTTCGGGATGGTCTCATGGAAATATCAGTGGTGGCAGCCAAGTTGCGTCACTTTTGCGCTCCCCTTGGGATGCCTTTCGCAGCTGCAGTGTGCCTGGAGCCCAGGGCTTCCTGGTTTTAAAAGTCCTAGGCCTAAGCCTAACAGTAACCCTAGGAAGGTAAATCAGCCGGATATTAGGGTTCTTCCTAAGGGAAAAGCCGTGAAAGCAGCCATGTTGTGGCACTTCTGCACTCCCTTTGGGATGCCTTTGGCAGATGAAGTAAGCCTGGAACTCAGGGCTTCCTGGTTAAAGAAATCCAAGCCCTAGGCTGAACCCTAACCCTAACCCTAGGCAGATAAATCAGCCTAGGTATAGGGATGGTGCCAAGGAAAAAGCTGTGAAAGCTGCCATGTTGTTGCACTTTTGTACTCCCCTTGGGATGCCTTGAACAGCTGCAGTGTGCCTGGAGCTAAGGGCTTCCTAGTTTTAAAAATCCTAGCCCTAGGCCTAAGCCTAACCGTAACCCTGGGAAGGTAAATCAGCCTGGTGTTAGGCGTCTTGCCAAGGAAAAAGCCGTGAAAGCAGCCATGTTGTGGCACTTTTGCACTCCCTTTTGGATGCCTTTCACAGCTCCAGTGTGCCTGGAACTCAGGGCTTCCTGATTTTAAAAATCCTAGCCCTAGGCCGAACCCCAACCCTAAGACGAGAAAGGCAAATTAGCCAGGAATTAGGCATGTCCCCAAGGAAAAAGCTGTGGAGGCAGGCATGTTGTGGTACTTTTGCGCTCTTCTTGGCTAGTCCTTCGCAGCTGCTGTGTTCTTGGAACTCAGGGCTTTCTGGTTAATAGACCCTTACCCTAGGCGTAACTCAAACCTTAACCCTAGGAAGGAAAATCAGCCTATGGTTCGGGATGGTCTCATGGAAATATCAGTGGTGGCAGCCAAGTTGCGTCACTTTTGCGCTCCCCTTGGGATGCCTTTCGCAGCTGCAGTGTGCCTGGAGCCCAGGGCTTCCTGGTTTTAAAAGTCCTAGGCCTAAGCCTAACAGTAACCCTAGGAAGGTAAATCAGCCGGGTATTAGGGTTCTTCCTAAGGGAAAAGCCGTGAAAGCAGCCATGTTGTGGCACTTCTGCACTCCCTTTGGGATGCCTTTGGCAGATGAAGTAAGCCTGGAACTCAGGGCTTCCTGGTTAAAGAAATCACAGCCCTAGGCTGAACCCTAACCCTAACCCTAGGCAGATAAATCAGCCTAGGTATAGGGATGGTGCCAAGGAAAAAGCTGTGAAAGCTGCCATGTTGTTGCACTTTTGTACTCCCCTTGGGATGCCTTGAACAGCTGCAGTGTGCCTGGAGCTAAGGGCTTCCTAGTTTTAAAAATCCTAGCCCTAGGCCTAAGCCTAACAGTAACCCTGGGAAGGTAAATCAGCCTGGTGTTAGGCTTCTTGCCAAGGAAAAAGCCGTGAAAGCAGCCATGTTGTGGCACTTTTGCACTCCCTTTTGGATGCCTTTCACAGCTCCAGTGTGCCTGGAACTCAGGGCTTCCTGATTTTAAAAATCCTAGCCCTAGGCCGAACCCCAACCCTAAGACGAGAAAGGCAAATCAGCCAGGAATTAGGCATGTCCCCAAGGAAAAAGCTGTGGAGGCAGGCATGTTGTGGTACTTTTGCGCTCTTCTTGGCTAGTCCTTCGCAGCTGCTGTGTTCTTGGAACTCAGGGCTTTCTGGTTAATAGACCCTTACCCTAGGCGTAACTCAAACCTTAACCCTAGGAAGGAAAATCAGCCTATGGTTCGGGATGGTCTCATGGAAATATCAGTGGTGGCAGCCAAGTTGCGTCACTTTTGCGCTCCCCTTGGGATGCCTTTCGCAGCTGCAGTGTGCCTGGAGCCCAGGGCTTCCTGGTTTTAAAAGTCCTAGGCCTAAGCCTAACAGTAACCCTAGGAAGGTAAATCAGCCGGGTATTAGGGTTCTTCCTAAGGGAAAAGCCGTGAAAGCAGCCATGTTGTGGCACTTCTGCACTCCCTTTGGGATGCCTTTGGCAGATGAAGTAAGCCTGGAACTCAGGGCTTCCTGGTTAAAGAAATCACAGCCCTAGGCTGAACCCTAACCCTAACCCTAGGCAGATAAATCAGCCTAGGTATAGGGATGGTGCCAAGGAAAAAGCTGAGAAAGCTGCCATGTTGTTGCACTTTTGTACTCCCCTTGGGATGCCTTGAACAGCTTCAGTGTGCCTGGAGCCCAGGGCTTCCTAGTTTTAAAAATCCTAGCCCTAGGCCTAAGCCTAACAGTAACCCTGGGAAGGTAAATCAGCCTGGTGTTAGGCGTCTTGCCAAGGAAAAAGCCGTGAAAGCAGCCATGTTGTGGCACTTTTGCACTCCCTTTTGGATGCCTTTCACAGCTCCAGTGTGCCTGGAACTCAGGGCTTCCTGCTTTTAAAAATCCTAGCCCTAGGCCGAACCCCAACCCTAAGACGAGAAAGGCAAATCAGCCAGGAATTAGGCATGTCCCCAAGGAAAAAGCTGTGGAGGCAGGCATGTTGTGCTACTTTTGCGCTCTTCTTGGCTAGTCCTTCGCAGCTGCTGTGTTCTTGGAACTCAGGGCTTTCTGGTTAATAGACCCTTACCCTAGGCGTAACTCAAACCTTAACCCTAGGAAGGAAAATCAGCCTATGGTTCGGGATGGTCTCATGGAAATATCAGTGGTGGCAGCCAAGTTGCGTCACTTTTGCGCTCCCCTTGGGATGCCTTTCGCAGCTGCAGTGTGCCTGGAGCCCAGGGCTTCCTGGTTTTAAAAGTCCTAGGCCTAAGCCTAACAGTAACCCTAGGAAGGTAAATCAGCCGGGTATTAGGGTTCTTCCTAAGGGAAAAGCCGTGAAAGCAGCCATGTTGTGGCACTTCTGCACTCCCTTTGGGATGCCTTTGGCAGATGAAGTAAGCCTGGAACTCAGGGCTTCCTGGTTAAAGAAATCCAAGCCCTAGGCTGAACCCTAACCCTAACCCTAGGCAGATAAATCAGCCTAGGTATAGGGATGGTGCCAAGGAAAAAGCTGTGAAAGCTGCCATGTTGTTGCACTTTTGTACTCCCCTTGGGATGCCTTGAACAGCTGCAGTGTGCCTGGAGCTAAGGGCTTCCTAGTTTTAAAAATCCTAGCCCTAGGCCTAAGCCTAACAGTAACCCTGGGAAGGTAAATCAGCCTGGTGTTAGGCTTCTTGCCAAGGAAAAAGCCGTGAAAGCAGCCATGTTGTGGCACTTTTGCACTCCCTTTTGGATGCCTTTCACAGCTCCAGTGTGCCTGGAACTCAGGGCTTCCTGATTTTAAAAATCCTAGCCCTAGGCCGAACCCCAACCCTAAGACGAGAAAGGCAAATCAGCCAGGAATTAGGCATGTCCCCAAGGAAAAAGCTGTGGAGGCAGGCATGTTGTGCTACTTTTGCGCTCTTCTTGGCTAGTCCTTCGCAGCTGCTGTGTTCTTGGAACTCAGGGCTTTCTGGTTAATAGACCCTTACCCTAGGCGTAACTCAAACCTTAAGCCTAGGAAGGAAAATCAGCCTATGGTTCGGGATGGTCTCATGGAAATATCAGTGGTGGCAGCCAAGTTGCGTCACTTTTGCGCTCCCCTTGGGATGCCTTTCGCAGCTGCAGTGTGCCTGGAGCCCAGGGCTTCCTGGTTTTAAAAGTCCTAGGCCTAAGCCTAACAGTAACCCTAGGAAGGTAAATCAGCCGGGTATTAGGGTTCTTCCTAAGGGAAAAGCCGTGAAAGCAGCCATGTTGTGGCACTTCTGCACTCCCTTTGGGATGCCTTTGGCAGATGAAGTAAGCCTGGAACTCAGGGCTTCCTGGTTAAAGAAATCACAGCCCTAGGCTGAACCCTAACCCTAACCCTAGGCAGATAAATCAGCCTAGGTATAGGGATGGTGCCAAGGAAAAAGCTGAGAAAGCTGCCATGTTGTTGCACTTTTGTACTCCCCTTGGGATGCCTTGAACAGCTGCAGTGTGCCTGGAGCTAAGGGCTTCCTAGTTTTAAAAATCCTAGCCCTAGGCCTAAGCCTAACAGTAACCCTGGGAAGGTAAATCAGCCTGGTGTTAGGCGTCTTGCCAAGGAAAAAGCCGTGAAAGCAGCCATGTTGTGGCACTTTTGCACTCCCTTTTGGATGCCTTTCACAGCTCCAGTGTGCCTGGAACTCAGGGCTTCCTGCTTTTAAAAATCCTAGCCCTAGGCCGAACCCCAACCCTAAGACGAGAAAGGCAAATCAGCCAGGAATTAGGCATGTCCCCAAGGAAAAAGCTGTGGAGGCAGGCATGTTGTGCTACTTTTGCGCTCTTCTTGGCTAGTCCTTCGCAGCTGCTGTGTTCTTGGAACTCAGGGCTTTCTGGTTAATAGACCCTTACCCTAGGCGTAACTCAAACCTTAACCCTAGGAAGGAAAATCAGCCTATGGTTCGGGATGGTCTCATGGAAATATCAGTGGTGGCAGCCAAGTTGCGTCACTTTTGCGCTCCCCTTGGGATGCCTTTCGCAGCTGCAGTGTGCCTGGAGCCCAGGGCTTCCTGGTTTTAAAAGTCCTAGGCCTAAGCCTAACAGTAACCCTAGGAAGGTAAATCAGCCGGGTATTAGGGTTCTTCCTAAGGGAAAAGCCGTGAAAGCAGCCATGTTGTGGCACTTCTGCACTCCCTTTGGGATGCCTTTGGCAGATGAAATAAGCCTGGAACTCAGGGCTTCCTGGTTAAAGAAATCCAAGCCCTAGGCTGAACCCTAACCCTAACCCTAGGCAGATAAATCAGCCTAGGTATAGGGATGGTGCCAAGGAAAAAGCTGTGAAAGCTGCCATGTTGTTGCACTTTTGTACTCCCCTTGGGATGCCTTGAACAGCTGCAGTGTGCCTGGAGCTAAGGGCTTCCTAGTTTTAAAAATCCTAGCCCTAGGCCTAAGCCTAACCGTAACCCTGGGAAGGTAAATCAGCCTGGTGTTAGGCGTCTTGCCAAGGAAAAAGCCGTGAAAGCAGCCATGTTGTGGCACTTTTGCACTCCCTTTTGGATGCCTTTCACAGCTCCAGTGTGCCTGGAACTCAGGGCTTCCTGATTTTAAAAATCCTAGCCCTAGGCCGAACCCCAACCCTAAGACGAGAAAGGCAAATCAGCCAGGAATTAGGCATGTCCCCAAGGAAAAAGCTGTGGAGGCAGGCATGTTGTGCTACTTTTGCGCTCTTCTTGGGTAGTCCTTCGCAGCTGCTGTGTTCTTGGAACTCAGGGTTTTCTGGTTAAAAGACCCTTACCCTAGGCGTAACTCAAACCTTAACCCTAGGAAGGAAAATCAGCCTATGGTTCGGGATGGTCTCATGGAAATATCAGTGGTGGCAGCCAAGTTGCGTCACTTTTGCGCTCCCCTTGGGATGCCTTTCGCAGCTGCAGTGTGCCTGGAGCCCAGGGCTTCCTGGTTTTAAAAGTCCTAGGCCTAAGCCTAACAGTAACCCTAGGAAGGTAAATCAGCCGGGTATTAGGGTTCTTCCTAAGGGAAAAGCCGTGAAAGCAGCCATGTTGTGGCACTTCTGCACTCCCTTTGGGATGCCTTTGGCAGATGAAATAAGCCTGGAACTCAGGGCTTCCTGGTTAAAGAAATCCAAGCCCTAGGCTGAACCCTAACCCTAACCCTAGGCAGATAAATCAGCCTAGGTATAGGGATGGTGCCAAGGAAAAAGCTGTGAAAGCTGCCATGTTGTTGCACTTTTGTACTCCCCTTGGGATGCCTTGAACAGCTGCAGTGTGCCTGGAGCTAAGGGCTTCCTAGTTTTAAAAATCCTAGCCCTAGGCCTAAGCCTAACCGTAACCCTGGGAAGGTAAATCAGCCTGGTGTTAGGCGTCTTGCCAAGGAAAAAGCCGTGAAAGCAGCCATGTTGTGGCACTTTTGCACTCCCTTTTGGATGCCTTTCACAGCTCCAGTGTGCCTGGAACTCAGGGCTTCCTGATTTTAAAAATCCTAGCCCTAGGCCGAACCCCAACCCTAAGACGAGAAAGGCAAATCAGCCAGGAATTAGGCATGTCCCCAAGGAAAAAGCTGTGGAGGCAGGCATGTTGTGCTACTTTTGCGCTCTTCTTGGGTAGTCCTTCGCAGCTGCTGTGTTCTTGGAACTCAGGGTTTTCTGGTTAATAGACCCTTACCCTAGGCGTAACTCAAACCTTAACCCTAGGAAGGAAAATCAGCCTATGGTTCGGGATGGTCTCATGGAAATATCAGTGGTGGCAGCCAAGTTGCGTCACTTTTGCGCTCCCCTTGGGATGCCTTTCGCAGCTGCAGTGTGCCTGGAGCCCAGGGCTTCCTGGTTTTAAAAGTCCTAGGCCTAAGCCTAACAGTAACCCTAGGAAGGTAAATCAGCCGGGTATTAGGGTTCTTCCTAAGGGAAAAGCCGTGAAAGCAGCCATGTTGTGGCACTTCTGCACTCCCTTTGGGATGCCTTTGGCAGATGAAGTAAGCCTGGAACTCAGGGCTTCCTGGTTAAAGAAATCCAAGCCCTAGGCTGAACCCTAACCCTAACCCTAGGCAGATAAATCAGCCTAGGTATAGGGATGGTGCCAAGGAAAAAGCTGTGAAAGCTGCCATGTTGTTGCACTTTTGTACTCCCCTTGGGATGCCTTGAACAGCTGCAGTGTGCCTGGAGCTAAGGGCTTCCTAGTTTTAAAAATCCTAGCCCTAGGCCTAAGCCTAACAGTAACCCTGGGAAGGTAAATCAGCCTGGTGTTAGGCTTCTTGCCAAGGAAAAAGCCGTGAAAGCAGCCATGTTGTGGCACTTTTGCACTCCCTTTTGGATGCCTTTCACAGCTCCAGTGTGCCTGGAACTCAGGGCTTCCTGCTTTTAAAAATCCTAGCCCTAGGCCGAACCCCAACCCTAAGACGAGAAAGGCAAATCAGCCAGGAATTAGGCATGTCCCCAAGGAAAAAGCTGTGGAGGCAGGCATGTTGTGCTACTTTTGCGCTCTTCTTGGGTAGTCCTTCGCAGCTGCTGTGTTCTTGGAACTCAGGGCTTTCTGGTTAATAGACCCTTACCCTAGGCGTAACTCAAACCTTAACCCTAGGAAGGAAAATCAGCCTATGGTTCGGGATGGGGTCTCATGGAAATATCAGTGGTGGCAGCCAAGTTGCGTCACTTTTGCGCTCCCCTTGGGATGCCTTTCGCAGCTGCAGTGTGCCTGGAGCCCAGGGCTTCCTGGTTTTAAAAGTCCTAGGCCTAAGCCTAACAGTAACCCTAGGAAGGTAAATCAGCCGGGTATTAGGGTTCTTCCTAAGGGAAAAGCCGTGAAAGCAGCCATGTTGTGGCACTTCTGCACTCCCTTTGGGATGCCTTTGGCAGATGAAGTAAGCCTGGAACTCAGGGCTTCCTGGTTAAAAAAATCCAAGCCCTAGGCTGAACCCTAACCCTAACCCTAGGCAGATAAATCAGCCTAGGTATAGGGATGGTGCCAAGGAAAAAGCTGTGAAAGCTGCCATGTTGTTGCACTTTTGTACTCCCCTTGGGATGCCTTGAACAGCTGCAGTGTGCCTGGAGCTAAGGGCTTCCTAGTTTTAAAAATCCTAGCCCTAGGCCTAAGCCTAACAGTAACCCTGGGAAGGTAAATCAGCCTGGTGTTAGGCGTCTTGCCAAGGAAAAAGCCGTGAAAGCAGCCATGTTGTGGCACTTTTGCACTCCCTTTTGGATGCCTTTCACAGCTCCAGTGTGCCTGGAACTCAGGGCTTCCTGCTTTTAAAAATCCTAGCCCTAGGCCGAACCCCAACCCTAAGACGAGAAAGGCAAATCAGCCAGGAATTAGGCATGTCCCCAAGGAAAAAGCTGTGGAGGCAGGCATGTTGTGCTACTTTTGCGCTCTTCTTGGCTAGTCCTTCGCAGCTGCTGTGTTCTTGGAACTCAGGGCTTTCTGGTTAATAGACCCTTACCCTAGGCGTAACTCAAACCTTAACCCTAGGAAGGAAAATCAGCCTATGGTTCGGGATGGTCTCATGGAAATATCAGTGGTGGCAGCCAAGTTGCGTCACTTTTGCGCTCCCCTTGGGATGCCTTTCGCAGCTGCAGTGTGCCTGGAGCCCAGGCTTCCTGGTTTTAAAAGTCCTAGGCCTAAGCCTAACAGTAACCCTAGGAAGGTAAATCAGCCGGATATTAGGGTTCTTCCTAAGGGAAAAGCCGTGAAAGCAGCCATGTTGTGGCACTTCTGCACTCCCTTTGGGATGCCTTTGGCAGATGAAGTAAGCCTGGAACTCAGGGCTTCCTGGTTAAAGAAATCCAAGCCCTAGGCTGAACCCTAACCCTAACCCTAGGCAGATAAATCAGCCTAGGTATAGGGATGGTGCCAAGGAAAAAGCTGTGAAAGCTGCCATGTTGTTGCACTTTTGTACTCCCCTTGGGATGCCTTGAACAGCTGCAGTGTGCCTGGAGCTAAGGGCTTCCTAGTTTTAAAAATCCTAGCCCTAGGCCTAAGCCTAACCGTAACCCTGGGAAGGTAAATCAGCCTGGTGTTAGGCGTCTTGCCAAGGAAAAAGCCGTGAAAGCAGCCATGTTGTGGCACTTTTGCACTCCCTTTTGGATGCCTTTCACAGCTGCAGTGTGCCTGGAACTCAGGGCTTCCTGATTTTAAAAATCCTAGCCCTAGGCCGAACCCCAACCCTAAGACGAGAAAGGCAAATTAGCCAGGAATTAGGCATGTCCCCAAGGAAAAAGCTGTGGAGGCAGGCATGTTGTGGTACTTTTGCGCTCTTCTTGGGTAGTCCTTCGCAGCTGCTGTGTTCTTGGAACTCAGGGCTTTCTGGTTAATAGACCCTTACCCTAGGCGTAACTCAAACCTTAACCCTAGGAAGGAAAATCAGCCTATGGTTCGGGATGGTCTCATGGAAATATCAGTGGTGGCAGCCAAGTTGCGTCACTTTTGCGCTCCCCTTGGGATGCCTTTCGCAGCTGCAGTGTGCCTGGAGCCCAGGGCTTCCTGGTTTTAAAAGTCCTAGGCCTAAGCCTAACAGTAACCCTAGGAAGGTAAATCAGCCGGGTATTAGGGTTCTTCCTAAGGGAAAAGCCGTGAAAGCAGCCATGTTGTGGCACTTCTGCACTCCTTTGGGATGCCTTTGGCAGATGAAGTAAGCCTGGAACTCAGGGCTTCCTGGTAAAAGAAATCACAGCCCTAGGCTGAACCCTAACCCTAACCCTAGGCAGATAAATCAGCCTAGGTATAGGGATGGTGCCAAGGAAAAAGCTGTGAAAGCTGCCATGTTGTTGCACTTTTGTACTCCCCTTGGGATGCCTTGAACAGCTGCAGTGTGCCTGGAGCTAAGGGCTTCCTAGTTTTAAAAATCCTAGCCCTAGGCCTAAGCCTAACCGTAACCCTGGGAAGGTAAATCAGCCTGGTGTTAGGCTTCTTGCCAAGGAAAAAGCCGTGAAAGCAGCCATGTTGTGGCACTTTTGCACTCCCTTTTGGATGCCTTTCACAGCTCCAGTGTGCCTGGAACTCAGGGCTTCCTGATTTTAAAAATCCTAGCCCTAGGCCGAACCCCAACACTAAGACGAGAAAGGCAAATCAGCCAGGAATTAGGCATGTCCCCAAGGAAAAAGCTGTGGAGGCAGGCATGTTGTGGTACTTTTGCGCTCTTCTTGGCTAGTCCTTCGCAGCTGCTGTGTTCTTGGAACTCAGGGCTTTCTGGTTAATAGACCCTTACCCTAGGCGTAACTCAAACCTTAACCCTAGGAAGGAAAATCAGCCTATGGTTCGGGATGGTCTCATGGAAATATCAGTGGTGGCAGCCAAGTTGCGTCACTTTTGCGCTCCCCTTGGGATGCCTTTTGCAGCTGCAGTGTGCCTGGAGCCCAGGGCTTCCTGGTTTTAAAAGTCCTAGGCCTAAGCCTAACAGTAACCCTAGGAAGGTAAATCAGCCGGGTATTAGGGTTCTTCCTAAGGGAAAAGCCGTGAAAGCAGCCATGTTGTGGCACTTCTGCACTCCCTTTGGGATGCCTTTGGCAGATGAAGTAAGCCTGGAACTCAGGGCTTCCTGGTTAAAGAAATCCAAGCCCTAGGCTGAACCCTAACCCTAACCCTAGGCAGATAAATCAGCCTAGGTATAGGGATGGTGCCAAGGAAAAAGCTGTGAAAGCTGCCATGTTGTTGCACTTTTGTACTCCCCTTGGGATGCCTTGAACAGCTGCAGTGTGCCTGGAGCTAAGGGCTTCCTAGTTTTAAAAATCCTAGCCCTAGGCCTAAGCCTAACCGTAACCCTGGGAAGGTAAATCAGCCTGGTGTTAGGCGTCTTGCCAAGGAAAAAGCCGTGAAAGCAGCCATGTTGTGGCACTTTTGCACTCCCTTTTGGATGCCTTTCACAGCTCCAGTGTGCCTGGAACTCAGGGCTTCCTGATTTTAAAAATCCTAGCCCTAGGCCGAACCCCAACCCTAAGACGAGAAAGGCAAATTAGCCAGGAATTAGGCATGTCCCCAAGGAAAAAGCTGTGGAGGCAGGCATGTTGTGGTACTTTTGCGCTCTTCTTGGCTAGTCCTTCGCAGCTGCTGTGTTCTTGGAACTCAGGGCTTTCTGGTTAATAGACCCTTACCCTAGGCGTAACTCAAACCTTAACGCTAGGAAGGAAAATCAGCCTATGGTTCGGGATGGTCTCATGGAAATATCAGTGGTGGCAGCCAAGTTGCGTCACTTTTGCGCTCCCCTTGGGATGCCTTTCGCAGCTGCAGTGTGCCTGGAGCCCAGGGCTTCCTGGTTTTAAAAGTCCTAGGCCTAAGCCTAACAGTAACCCTAGGAAGGTAAATCAGCCGGGTATTAGGGTTCTTCCTAAGGGAAAAGCCGTGAAAGCAGCCATGTTGTGGCACTTCTGCACTCCCTTTGGGATGCCTTTGGCAGATGAAGTAAGCCTGGAACTCAGGGCTTCCTGGTTAAAGAAATCACAGCCCTAGGCTGAACCCTAACCCTAACCCTAGGCAGATAAATCAGCCTAGGTATAGGGATGGTGCCAAGGAAAAAGCTGTGAAAGCTGCCATGTTGTTGCACTTTTGTACTCCCCTTGGGATGCCTTGAACAGCTGCAGTGTGCCTGGTGCTAAGGGCTTCCTAGTTTTAAAAATCCTAGCCCTAGGCCTAAGCCTAACAGTAACCCTGGGAAGGTAAATCAGCCTGGTGTTAGGCGTCTTGCCAAGGAAAAAGCCGTGAAAGCAGCCATGTTGTGGCACTTTTGCACTCCCTTTTGGATGCCTTTCACAGCTCCAGTGTGCCTGGAACTCAGGGCTTCCTGATTTTAAAAATCCTAGCCCTAGGCCGAACCCCAACCCTAAGACGAGAAAGGCAAATCAGCCAGGAATTAGGCATGTCCCCAAGGAAAAAGCTGTGGAGGCAGGCATGTTGTGGTACTTTTGCGCTCTTCTTGGCTAGTCCTTCGCAGCTGCTGTGTTCTTGGAACTCAGGGCTTTCTGGTTAATAGACCCTTACCCTAGGCGTAACTCAAACCTTAACCCTAGGAAGGAAAATCAGCCTATGGTTCGGGATGGTCTCATGGAAATATCAGTGGTGGCAGCCAAGTTGCGTCACTTTTGCGCTCCCCTTGGGATGCCTTTCGCAGCTGCAGTGTGCCTGGAGCCCAGGGCTTCCTGGTTTTAAAAGTCCTAGGCCTAAGCCTAACAGTAACCCTAGGAAGGTAAATCAGCCGGGTATTAGGGTTCTTCCTAAGGGAAAAGCCGTGAAAGCAGCCATGTTGTGGCACTTCTGCACTCCCTTTGGGATGCCTTTGGCAGATGAAGTAAGCCTGGAACTCAGGGCTTCCTGGTTAAAGAAATCCAAGCCCTAGGCTGAACCCTAACCCTAACCCTAGGCAGATAAATCAGCCTAGGTATAGGGATGGTGCCAAGGAAAAAGCTGTGAAAGCTGCCATGTTGTTGCACTTTTGTACTCCCCTTGGGATGCCTTGAACAGCTGCAGTGTGCCTGGAGCTAAGGGCTTCCTAGTTTTAAAAATCCTAGCCCTAGGCCTAAGCCTAACCGTAACCCTGGGAAGGTAAATCAGCCTGGTGTTAGGCGTCTTGCCAAGGAAAAAGCCGTGAAAGCAGCCATGTTGTGGCACTTTTGCACTCCCTTTTGGATGCCTTTCACAGCTCCAGTGTGCCTGGAACTCAGGGCTTCCTGATTTTAAAAATCCTAGCCCTAGGCCGAACCCCAACCCTAAGACGAGAAAGGCAAATTAGCCAGGAATTAGGCATGTCCCCAAGGAAAAAGCTGTGGAGGCAGGCATGTTGTGCTACTTTTGCGCTCTTCTTGGGTAGTCCTTCGCAGCTGCTGTGTTCTTGGAACTCAGGGCTTTCTGGTTAATAGACCCTTACCCTAGGCGTAACTCAAACCTTAACCCTAGGAAGGAAAATCAGCCTATGGTTCGGGATGGTCTCATGGAAATATCAGTGGTGGCAGCCAAGTTGCGTCACTTTTGCGCTCCCCTTGGGATGCCTTTCGCAGCTGCAGTGTGCCTGGAGCCCAGGGCTTCCTGGTTTTAAAAGTCCTAGGCCTAAGCCTAACAGTAACCCTAGGAAGGTAAATCAGCCGGGTATTAGGGTTCTTCCTAAGGGAAAAGCCGTGAAAGCAGCCATGTTGTGGCACTTCTGCACTCCCTTTGGGATGCCTTTGGCAGATGAAGTAAGCCTGGAACTCAGGGCTTCCTGGTTAAAGAAATCACAGCCCTAGGCTGAACCCTAACCCTAACCCTAGGCAGATAAATCAGCCTAGGTATAGGGATGGTGCCAAGGAAAAAGCTGTGAAAGCTGCCATGTTGTTGCACTTTTGTACTCCCCTTGGGATGCCTTGAACAGCTGCAGTGTGCCTGGAGCTAAGGGCTTCCTAGTTTTAAAAATCCTAGCCCTAGGCCTAAGCCTAACAGTAACCCTGGGAAGGTAAATCAGCCTGGTGTTAGGCTTCTTGCCAAGGAAAAAGCCGTGAAAGCAGCCATGTTGTGGCACTTTTGCACTCCCTTTTGGATGCCTTTCACAGCTCCAGTGTGCCTGGAACTCAGGGCTTCCTGATTTTAAAAATCCTAGCCCTAGGCCGAACCCCAACCCTAAGACGAGAAAGGCAAATCAGCCAGGAATTAGGCATGTCCCCAAGGAAAAAGCTGTGGAGGCAGGCATGTTGTGCTACTTTTGCGCTCTTCTTGGGTAGTCCTTCGCAGCTGCTGTGTTCTTGGAACTCAGGGCTTTCTGGTTAATAGACCCTTACCCTAGGCGTAACTCAAACCTTAACCCTAGGAAGGAAAATCAGCCTATGGTTCGGGATGGTCTCATGGAAATATCAGTGGTGGCAGCCAAGTTGCGTCACTTTTGCGCTCACCTTGGGATGCCTTTTGCAGCTGCAGTGTGCCTGGAGCCCAGGGCTTCCTGGTTTTAAAAGTCCTAGGCCTAAGCCTAACAGTAACCCTAGGAAGGTAAATCAGCCGGGTATTAGGGTTCTTCCTAAGGGAAAAGCCGTGAAAGCAGCCATGTTGTGGCACTTCTGCACTCCCTTTGGGATGCCTTTGGCAGATGAAGTAAGCCTGGAACTCAGGGCTTCCTGGTTAAAGAAATCACAGCCCTAGGCTGAACCCTAACCCTAACCCTAGGCAGATAAATCAGCCTAGGTATAGGGATGGTGCCAAGGAAAAAGCTGTGAAAGCTGCCATGTTGTTGCACTTTTGTACTCCCCTTGGGATGCCTTGAACAGCTGCAGTGTGCCTGGAGCTAAGGGCTTCCTAGTTTTAAAAATCCTAGCCCTAGGCCTAAGCCTAACAGTAACCCTGGGAAGGTAAATCAGCCTGGTGTTAGGCGTCTTGCCAAGGAAAAAGCCGTGAAAGCAGCCATGTTGTGGCACTTTTGCACTCCCTTTTGGATGCCTTTCACAGCTCCAGTGTGCCTGGAACTCAGGGCTTCCTGCTTTTAAAAATCCTAGCCCTAGGCCGAACCCCAACCCTAAGACGAGAAAGGCAAATCAGCCAGGAATTAGGCATGTCCCCAAGGAAAAAGCTGTGGAGGCAGGCATGTTGTGCTACTTTTGCGCTCTTCTTGGCTAGTCCTTCGCAGCTGCTGTGTTCTTGGAACTCAGGGCTTTCTGGTTAATAGACCCTTACCCTAGGCGTAACTCAAACCTTAACCCTAGGAAGGAAAATCAGCCTATGGTTCGGGATGGTCTCATGGAAATATCAGTGGTGGCAGCCAAGTTGCGTCACTTTTGCGCTCCCCTTGGGATGCCTTTCGCAGCTGCAGTGTGCCTGGAGCCCAGGGCTTCCTGGTTTTAAAAGTCCTAGGCCTAAGCCTAACAGTAACCCTAGGAAGGTAAATCAGCCGGATATTAGGGTTCTTCCTAAGGGAAAAGCCGTGAAAGCAGCCATGTTGTGGCACTTCTGCACTCCCTTTGGGATGCCTTTGGCAGATGAAGTAAGCCTGGAACTCAGGGCTTCCTGGTTAAAGAAATCCAAGCCCTAGGCTGAACCCTAACCCTAACCCTAGGCAGATAAATCAGCCTAGGTATAGGGATGGTGCCAAGGAAAAAGCTGTGAAAGCTGCCATGTTGTTGCACTTTTGTACTCCCCTTGGGATGCCTTGAACAGCTGCAGTGTGCCTGGAGCTAAGGGCTTCCTAGCTTTAAAAATCCTAGCCCTAGGCCTAAGCCTAACCGTAACCCTGGGAAGGTAAATCAGCCTGGTGTTAGGCGTCTTGCCAAGGAAAAAGCCGTGAAAGCAGCCATGTTGTGGCACTTTTGCACTCCCTTTTGGATGCCTTTCACAGCTCCAGTGTGCCTGGAACTCAGGGCTTCCTGCTTTTAAAAATCCTAGCCCTAGGCCGAACCCCAACCCTAAGACGAGAAAGGCAAATTAGCCAGGAATTAGGCATGTCCCCAAGGAAAAAGCTGTGGAGGCAGGCATGTTGTGGTACTTTTGCGCTCTTCTTGGGTAGTCCTTCGCAGCTGCTGTGTTCTTGGAACTCAGGGCTTTCTGGTTAATAGACCCTTACCCTAGACGTAACTCAAACCTTAACCCTAGGAAGGAAAATCAGCCTATGGTTCGGGATGCTCTCATGGAAATATCAGTGGTGGCAGCCAAGTTGCGTCACTTTTGCGCTCCCCTTGGGATGCCTTTCGCAGCTGCAGTGTGCCTGGAGCCCAGGGCTTCCTGGTTTTAAAAGTCCTAGGCCTAAGCCTAACAGTAACCCTAGGAAGGTAAATCAGCCGGGTATTAGGGTTCTTCCTAAGGGAAAAGCCGTGAAAGCAGCCATGTTGTGGCACTTCTGCACTCCCTTTGGGATGCCTTTGGCAGATGAAGTAAGCCTGGAACTCAGGGCTTCCTGGTTAAAGAAATCACAGCCCTAGGCTGAACCCTAACCCTAACCCTAGGCAGATAAATCAGCCTAGGTATAGGGATGGTGCCAAGGAAAAAGCTGTGAAAGCTGCCATGTTGTTGCACTTTTGTACTCCCCTTGGGATGCCTTGAACAGCTGCAGTGTGCCTGGAGCTAAGGGCTTCCTAGTTTTAAAAATCCTAGCCCTAGGCCTAAGCCTAACAGTAACCCTGGGAAGGTAAATCAGCCTGGTGTTAGGCTTCTTGCCAAGGAAAAAGCCGTGAAAGCAGCCATGTTGTGGCACTTTTGCACTCCCTTTTGGATGCCTTTCACAGCTCCAGTGTGCCTGGAACTCAGGGCTTCCTGATTTTAAAAATCCTAGCCCTAGGCCGAACCCCAACCCTAAGACGAGAAAGGCAAATCAGCCAGGAATTAGGCATGTCCCCAAGGAAAAAGCTGTGGAGGCAGGCATGTTGTGCTACTTTTGCGCTCTTCTTGGGTAGTCCTTCGCAGCTGCTGTGTTCTTGGAACTCAGGGTTTTCTGGTTAATAGACCCTTACCCTAGGCGTAACTCAAACCTTAACCCTAGGAAGGAAAATCAGCCTATGGTTCGGGATGGTCTCATGGAAATATCAGTGGTGGCAGCCAAGTTGCGTCACTTTTGCGCTCCCCTTGGGATGCCTTTCGCAGCTGCAGTGTGCCTGGAGCCCAGGGCTTCCTGGTTTTAAAAGTCCTAGGCCTAAGCCTAACAGTAACCCTAGGAAGGTAAATCAGCCGGGTATTAGGGTTCTTCCTAAGGGAAAAGCCGTGAAAGCAGCCATGTTGTGGCACTTCTGCACTCCCTTTGGGATGCCTTTGGCAGATGAAGTAAGCCTGGAACTCAGGGCTTCCTGGTTAAAAAAATCCAAGCCCTAGGCTGAACCCTAACCCTAACCCTAGGCAGATAAATCAGCCTAGGTATAGGGATGGTGCCAAGGAAAAAGCTGTGAAAGCTGCCATGTTGTTGCACTTTTGTACTCCCCTTGGGATGCCTTGAACAGCTGCAGTGTGCCTGGAGCTAAGGGCTTCCTAGTTTTAAAAATCCTAGCCCTAGGCCTAAGCCTAACCGTAACCCTGGGAAGGTAAATCAGCCTGGTGTTAGGCGTCTTGCCAAGGAAAAAGCCGTGAAAGCAGCCATGTTGTGGCACTTTTGCACTCCCTTTTGGATGCCTTTCACAGCTGCAGTGTGCCTGGAACTCAGGGCTTCCTGCTTTTAAAAATCCTAGCCCTAGGCCGAACCCCAACCCTAAGACGAGAAAGGCAAATCAGCCAGGAATTAGGCATGTCCCCAAGGAAAAAGCTGTGGAGGCAGGCATGTTGTGGTACTTTTGCGCTCTTCTTGGCTAGTCCTTCGCAGCTGCTGTGTTCTTGGAACTCAGGGCTTTCTGGTTAATAGACCCTTACCCTAGGCGTAACTCAAACCTTAACCCTAGGAAGGAAAATCAGCCTATGGTTCGGGATGGTCTCATGGAAATATCAGTGGTGGCAGCCAAGTTGAGTCACTTTTGCGCTCCCCTTGGGATGCCTTTCGCAGCTGCAGTGTGCCTGGAGCCCAGGGCTTCTTGGTTTTAAAAGTCCTAGGCCTAAGCCTAACAGTAACCCTAGGAAGGTAAATCAGCCGGGTATTAGGGTTCTTCCTAAGGGAAAAGCCGTGAAAGCAGCCATGTTGTGGCACTTCTGCACTCCCTTTGGGATGCCTTTGGCAGATGAAGTAAGCCTGGAACTCAGGGCTTCCTGGTTAAAGAAATCACAGCCCTAGGCTGAACCCTAACCCTAACCCTAGGCAGATAAATCAGCCTAGGTATAGGGATGGTGCCAAGGAAAAAGCTGTGAAAGCTGCCATGTTGTTGCACTTTTGTACTCCCCTTGGGATGCCTTGAACAGCTGCAGTGTGCCTGGAGCTAAGGGCTTCCTAGTTTTAAAAATCCTAGCCCTAGGCCTAAGCCTAACAGTAACCCTGGGAAGGTAAATCAGCCTGGTGTTAGGCTTCTTGCCAAGGAAAAAGCCGTGAAAGCAGCCATGTTGTGGCACTTTTGCACTCCCTTTTGGATGCCTTTCACAGCTCCAGTGTGCCTGGAACTCAGGGCTTCCTGATTTTAAAAATCCTAGCCCTAGGCCGAACCCCAACCCTAAGACGAGAAAGGCAAATCAGCCAGGAATTAGGCATGTCCCCAAGGAAAAAGCTGTGGAGGCAGGCATGTTGTGCTACTTTTGCGCTCTTCTTGGGTAGTCCTTCGCAGCTGCTGTGTTCTTGGAACTCAGGGCTTTCTGGTTAATAGACCGTTACCCTAGGCGTAACTCAAACCTTAACCCTAGGAAGGAAAATCAGCCTATGGTTCGGGATGGTCTCATGGAAATATCAGTGGTGGCAGCCAAGTTGCGTCACTTTTGCGCTCCCCTTGGGATGCCTTTCGCAGCTGCAGTGTGCCTGGAGCCCAGGGCTTCCTGGTTTTAAAAGTCCTAGGCCTAAGCCTAACAGTAACCCTAGGAAGGTAAATCAGCCGGGTATTAGGGTTCTTCCTAAGGGAAAAGCCGTGAAAGCAGCCATGTTGTGGCACTTCTGCACTCCCTTTGGGATGCCTTTGGCAGATGAAGTAAGCCTGGAACTCAGGGCTTCCTGGTTAAAGAAATCCAAGCCCTAGGCTGAACCCTAACCCTAACCCTAGGCAGATAAATCAGCCTAGGTATAGGGATGGTGCCAAGGAAAAAGCTGTGAAAGCTGCCATGTTGTTGCACTTTTGTACTCCCCTTGGGATGCCTTGAACAGCTGCAGTGTGCCTGGAGCTAAGGGCTTCCTAGTTTTAAAAATCCTAGCCCTAGGCCTAAGCCTAACAGTAACCCTGGGAAGGTAAATCAGCCTGGTGTTAGGCTTCTTGCCAAGGAAAAAGCCGTGAAAGCAGCCATGTTGTGGCACTTTTGCACTCCCTTTTGGATGCCTTTCACAGCTCCAGTGTGCCTGGAACTCAGGGCTTCCTGATTTTAAAAATCCTAGCCCTAGGCCGAACCCCAACCCTAAGACGAGAAAGGCAAATCAGCCAGGAATTAGGCATGTCCCCAAGGAAAAAGCTGTGGAGGCAGGCATGTTGTGCTACTTTTGCGCTCTTCTTGGCTAGTCCTTCGCAGCTGCTGTGTTCTTGGAACTCAGGGCTTTCTGGTTAATAGACCCTTACCCTAGGCGTAAATCAAACCTTAACCCTAGGAAGGAAAATCAGCCTATGGTTCGGGATGGTCTCATGGAAATATCAGTGGTGGCAGCCAAGTTGCGTCACTTTTGCGCTCACCTTGGGATGCCTTTCGCAGCTGCAGTGTGCCTGGAGCCCAGGGCTTCCTGGTTTTAAAAGTCCTAGGCCTAAGCCTAACAGTAACCCTAGGAAGGTAAATCAGCCGGGTATTAGGGTTCTTCCTAAGGGAAAAGCCGTGAAAGCAGCCATGTTGTGGCACTTCTGCACTCCCTTTGGGATGCCTTTGGCAGATGAAGTAAGCCTGGAACTCAGGGCTTCCTGGTTAAAGAAATCACAGCCCTAGGCTGAACCCTAACCCTAACCCTAGGCAGATAAATCAGCCTAGGTATAGGGATGGTGCCAAGGAAAAAGCTGTGAAAGCTGCCATGTTGTTGCACTTTTGTACTCCCCTTGGGATGCCTTGAACAGCTGCAGTGTGCCTGGAGCTAAGGGCTTCCTAGTTTTAAAAATCCTAGCCCTAGGCCTAAGCCTAACAGTAACCCTGGGAAGGTAAATCAGCCTGGTGTTAGGCGTCTTGCCAAGGAAAAAGCCGTGAAAGCAGCCATGTTGTGGCACTTTTGCACTCCCTTTTGGATGCCTTTCACAGCTCCAGTGTGCCTGGAACTCAGGGCTTCCTGCTTTTAAAAATCCTAGCCCTAGGCCGAACCCCAACCCTAAGACGAGAAAGGCAAATCAGCCAGGAATTAGGCATGTCCCCAAGGAAAAAGCTGTGGAGGCAGGCATGTTGCGGTACTTTTGCGCTCTTCTTGGCTAGTCCTTCGCAGCTGCTGTGTTCTTGGAACTCAGGGCTTTCTGGTTAATAGACCCTTACCCTAGGCGTAACTCAAACCTTAACCCTAGGAAGGAAAATCAGCCTATGGTTCGGGATGGTCTCATGGAAATATCAGTGGTGGCAGCCAAGTTGCGTCACTTTTGCGCTCCCCTTGGGATGCCTTTCGCAGCTGCAGTGTGCCTGGAGCCCAGGGCTTCCTGGTTTTAAAAGTCCTAGGCCTAAGCCTAACAGTAACCCTAGGAAGGTAAATCAGCCGGATATTAGGGTTCTTCCTAAGGGAAAAGCCGTGAAAGCAGCCATGTTGTGGCACTTCTGCACTCCCTTTGGGATGCCTTTGGCAGATGAAGTAAGCCTGGAACTCAGGGCTTCCTGGTTAAAGAAATCACAGCCCTAGGCTGAACCCTAACCCTAACCCTAGGCAGATAAATCAGCCTAGGTATAGGGATGGTGCCAAGGAAAAAGCTGTGAAAGCTGCCATGTTGTTGCACTTTTGTACTCCCCTTGGGATGCCTTGAACAGCTGCAGTGTGCCTGGAGCTAAGGGCTTCCTAGTTTTAAAAATCCTAGCCCTAGGCCTAAGCCTAACCGTAACCCTGGGAAGGTAAATCAGCCTGGTGTTAGGCGTCTTGCCAAGGAAAAAGCCGTGAAAGCAGCCATGTTGTGGCACTTTTGCACTCCCTTTTGGATGCCTTTCACAGCTCCAGTGTGCCTGGAACTCAGGGCTTCCTGCTTTTAAAAATCCTAGCCCTAGGCCGAACCCCAACCCTAAGACGAGAAAGGCAAATTAGCCAGGAATTAGGCATGTCCCCAAGGAAAAAGCTGTGGAGGCAGGCATGTTGTGGTACTTTTGCGCTCTTCTTGGGTAGTCCTTCGCAGCTGCTGTGTTCTTGGAACTCAGGGCTTTCTGGTTAATAGACCCTTACCCTAGGCGTAACTCAAACCTTAACCCTAGGAAGGAAAATCAGCCTATGGTTCGGGATGGTCTCATGGAAATATCAGTGGTGGCAGCCAAGTTGCGTCACTTTTGCGCTCCCCTTGGGATGCCTTTCGCAGCTGCAGTGTGCCTGGAGCCCAGGGCTTCCTGGTTTTAAAAGTCCTAGGCCTAAGCCTAACAGTAACCCTAGGAAGGTAAATCAGCCGGGTATTAGGGTTCTTCCTAAGGGAAAAGCCGTGAAAGCAGCCATGTTGTGGCACTTCTGCACTCCCTTTGGGATGCCTTTGGCAGATGAAGTAAGCCTGGAACTCAGGGCTTCCTGGTTAAAAAAATCCAAGCCCTAGGCTGAACCCTAACCCTAACCCTAGGCAGATAAATCAGCCTAGGTATAGGGATGGTGCCAAGGAAAAAGCTGTGAAAGCTGCCATGTTGTTGCACTTTTGTACTCCCCTTGGGATGCCTTGAACAGCTGCAGTGTGCCTGGAGCTAAGGGCTTCCTAGTTTTAAAAATCCTAGCCCTAGGCCTAAGCCTAACCGTAACCCTGGGAAGGTAAATCAGCCTGGTGTTAGGCGTCTTGCCAAGGAAAAAGCCGTGAAAGCAGCCATGTTGTGGCACTTTTGCACTCCCTTTTGGATGCCTTTCACAGCTGCAGTGTGCCTGGAACTCAGGGCTTCCTGCTTTTAAAAATCCTAGCCCTAGGCCGAACCCCAACCCTAAGACGAGAAAGGCAAATCAGCCAGGAATTAGGCATGTCCCCAAGGAAAAAGCTGTGGAGGCAGGCATGTTGTGGTACTTTTGCGCTCTTCTTGGCTAGTCCTTCGCAGCTGCTGTGTTCTTGGAACTCAGGGCTTTCTGGTTAATAGACCCTTACCCTAGGCGTAACTCAAACCTTAACCCTAGGAAGGAAAATCAGCCTATGGTTCGGGATGGTCTCATGGAAATATCAGTGGTGGCAGCCAAGTTGAGTCACTTTTGCGCTCCCCTTGGGATGCCTTTCGCAGCTGCAGTGTGCCTGGAGCCCAGGGCTTCCTGGTTTTAAAAGTCCTAGGCCTAAGCCTAACAGTAACCCTAGGAAGGTAAATCAGCCGGGTATTAGGGTTCTTCCTAAGGGAAAAGCCGTGAAAGCAGCCATGTTGTGGCACTTCTGCACTCCCTTTGGGATGCCTTTGGCAGATGAAGTAAGCCTGGAACTCAGGGCTTCCTGGTTAAAGAAATCACAGCCCTAGGCTGAACCCTAACCCTAACCCTAGGCAGATAAATCAGCCTAGGTATAGGGATGGTGCCAAGGAAAAAGCTGTGAAAGCTGCCATGTTGTTGCACTTTTGTACTCCCCTTGGGATGCCTTGAACAGCTGCAGTGTGCCTGGAGCTAAGGGCTTCCTAGTTTTAAAAATCCTAGCCCTAGGCCTAAGCCTAACAGTAACCCTGGGAAGGTAAATCAGCCTGGTGTTAGGCTTCTTGCCAAGGAAAAAGCCGTGAAAGCAGCCATGTTGTGGCACTTTTGCACTCCCTTTTGGATGCCTTTCACAGCTCCAGTGTGCCTGGAACTCAGGGCTTCCTGATTTTAAAAATCCTAGCCCTAGGCCGAACCCCAACCCTAAGACGAGAAAGGCAAATCAGCCAGGAATTAGGCATGTCCCCAAGGAAAAAGCTGTGGAGGCAGGCATGTTGTGCTACTTTTGCGCTCTTCTTGGGTAGTCCTTCGCAGCTGCTGTGTTCTTGGAACTCAGGGCTTTCTGGTTAATAGACCGTTACCCTAGGCGTAACTCAAACCTTAACCCTAGGAAGGAAAATCAGCCTATGGTTCGGGATGGTCTCATGGAAATATCAGTGGTGGCAGCCAAGTTGCGTCACTTTTGCGCTCCCCTTGGGATGCCTTTCGCAGCTGCAGTGTGCCTGGAGCCCAGGGCTTCCTGGTTTTAAAAGTCCTAGGCCTAAGCCTAACAGTAACCCTAGGAAGGTAAATCAGCCGGGTATTAGGGTTCTTCCTAAGGGAAAAGCCGTGAAAGCAGCCATGTTGTGGCACTTCTGCACTCCCTTTGGGATGCCTTTGGCAGATGAAGTAAGCCTGGAACTCAGGGCTTCCTGGTTAAAGAAATCCAAGCCCTAGGCTGAACCCTAACCCTAACCCTAGGCAGATAAATCAGCCTAGGTATAGGGATGGTGCCAAGGAAAAAGCTGTGAAAGCTGCCATGTTGTTGCACTTTTGTACTCCCCTTGGGATGCCTTGAACAGCTGCAGTGTGCCTGGAGCTAAGGGCTTCCTAGTTTTAAAAATCCTAGCCCTAGGCCTAAGCCTAACAGTAACCCTGGGAAGGTAAATCAGCCTGGTGTTAGGCTTCTTGCCAAGGAAAAAGCCGTGAAAGCAGCCATGTTGTGGCACTTTTGCACTCCCTTTTGGATGCCTTTCACAGCTCCAGTGTGCCTGGAACTCAGGGCTTCCTGATTTTAAAAATCCTAGCCCTAGGCCGAACCCCAACCCTAAGACGAGAAAGGCAAATCAGCCAGGAATTAGGCATGTCCCCAAGGAAAAAGCTGTGGAGGCAGGCATGTTGTGCTACTTTTGCGCTCTTCTTGGCTAGTCCTTCGCAGCTGCTGTGTTCTTGGAACTCAGGGCTTTCTGGTTAATAGACCCTTACCCTAGGCGTAAATCAAACCTTAACCCTAGGAAGGAAAATCAGCCTATGGTTCGGGATGGTCTCATGGAAATATCAGTGGTGGCAGCCAAGTTGCGTCACTTTTGCGCTCACCTTGGGATGCCTTTCGCAGCTGCAGTGTGCCTGGAGCCCAGGGCTTCCTGGTTTTAAAAGTCCTAGGCCTAAGCCTAACAGTAACCCTAGGAAGGTAAATCAGCCGGGTATTAGGGTTCTTCCTAAGGGAAAAGCCGTGAAAGCAGCCATGTTGTGGCACTTCTGCACTCCCTTTGGGATGCCTTTGGCAGATGAAGTAAGCCTGGAACTCAGGGCTTCCTGGTTAAAGAAATCACAGCCCTAGGCTGAACCCTAACCCTAACCCTAGGCAGATAAATCAGCCTAGGTATAGGGATGGTGCCAAGGAAAAAGCTGTGAAAGCTGCCATGTTGTTGCACTTTTGTACTCCCCTTGGGATGCCTTGAACAGCTGCAGTGTGCCTGGAGCTAAGGGCTTCCTAGTTTTAAAAATCCTAGCCCTAGGCCTAAGCCTAACAGTAACCCTGGGAAGGTAAATCAGCCTGGTGTTAGGCGTCTTGCCAAGGAAAAAGCCGTGAAAGCAGCCATGTTGTGGCACTTTTGCACTCCCTTTTGGATGCCTTTCACAGCTCCAGTGTGCCTGGAACTCAGGGCTTCCTGCTTTTAAAAATCCTAGCCCTAGGCCGAACCCCAACCCTAAGACGAGAAAGGCAAATCAGCCAGGAATTAGGCATGTCCCCAAGGAAAAAGCTGTGGAGGCAGGCATGTTGTGCTACTTTTGCGCTCTTCTTGGCTAGTCCTTCGCAGCTGCTGTGTTCTTGGAACTCAGGGCTTTCTGGTTAATAGACCCTTACCCTAGGCGTAACTCAAACCTTAACCCTAGGAAGGAAAATCAGCCTATGGTTCGGGATGGTCTCATGGAAATATCAGTGGTGGCAGCCAAGTTGCGTCACTTTTGCGCTCCCCTTGGGATGCCTTTCGCAGCTGCAGTGTGCCTGGAGCCCAGGGCTTCCTGGTTTTAAAAGTCCTAGGCCTAAGCCTAACAGTAACCCTAGGAAGGTAAATCAGCCGGATATTAGGGTTCTTCCTAAGGGAAAAGCCGTGAAAGCAGCCATGTTGTGGCACTTCTGCACTCCCTTTGGGATGCCTTTGGCAGATGAAGTAAGCCTGGAACTCAGGGCTTCCTGGTTAAAGAAATCACAGCCCTAGGCTGAACCCTAACCCTAACCCTAGGCAGATAAATCAGCCTAGGTATAGGGATGGTGCCAAGGAAAAAGCTGTGAAAGCTGCCATGTTGTTGCACTTTTGTACTCCCCTTGGGATGCCTTGAACAGCTGCAGTGTGCCTGGAGCTAAGGGCTTCCTAGTTTTAAAAATCCTAGCCCTAGGCCTAAGCCTAACCGTAACCCTGGGAAGGTAAATCAGCCTGGTGTTAGGCGTCTTGCCAAGGAAAAAGCCGTGAAAGCAGCCATGTTGTGGCACTTTTGCACTCCCTTTTGGATGCCTTTCACAGCTCCAGTGTGCCTGGAACTCAGGGCTTCCTGCTTTTAAAAATCCTAGCCCTAGGCCGAACCCCAACCCTAAGACGAGAAAGGCAAATTAGCCAGGAATTAGGCATGTCCCCAAGGAAAAAGCTGTGGAGGCAGGCATGTTGTGGTACTTTTGCGCTCTTCTTGGGTAGTCCTTCGCAGCTGCTGTGTTCTTGGAACTCAGGGCTTTCTGGTTAATAGACCCTTACCCTAGGCGTAACTCAAACCTTAACCCTAGGAAGGAAAATCAGCCTATGGTTCGGGATGGTCTCATGGAAATATCAGTGGTGGCAGCCAAGTTGCGTCACTTTTGCGCTCCCCTTGGGATGCCTTTCGCAGCTGCAGTGTGCCTGGAGCCCAGGGCTTCCTGGTTTTAAAAGTCCTAGGCCTAAGCCTAACAGTAACCCTAGGAAGGTAAATCAGCCGGGTATTAGGGTTCTTCCTAAGGGAAAAGCCGTGAAAGCAGCCATGTTGTGGCACTTCTGCACTCCCTTTGGGATGCCTTTGGCAGATGAAGTAAGCCTGGAACTCAGGGCTTCCTGGTTAAAGAAATCACAGCCCTAGGCTGAACCCTAACCCTAACCCTAGGCAGATAAATCAGCCTAGGTATAGGGATGGTGCCAAGGAAAAAGCTGTGAAAGCTGCCATGTTGTTGCACTTTTGTACTCCCCTTGGGATGCCTTGAACAGCTGCAGTGTGCGTGGAGCTAAGGGCTTCCTAGTTTTAAAAATCCTAGCCCTTGGCCTAAGCCTAACAGTAACCCTGGGAAGGCAAATCAGCCTGGTGTTAGGCGTCTTGCCAAGGAAAAAGCCGTGAAAGCAGCCATGTTGTGGCACTTTTGCACTCCCTTTTGGATGCCTTTCACAGCTCCGGTGTGCCTGGAACTCAGGGCTTCCTGATTTTAAAAATCCTAGCCCTAGGCCGAACCCCAACACTAAGACGAGAAAGGCAAATCAGCCAGGAATTAGGCATGTCCCCAAGGAAAAAGCTGTGGAGGCAGGCATGTTGTGGTTCTTTTGCACTCTTCTTGGGTAGTCCTTTGCAGTTGCTGTGTTCTTGGAACTCAGGGCTTTCTGGTAATAGAACCCTTACCCTAGGCGTAACTCAAACCTTAACCCTAGGAAGGAAAATCAGCCTATGGTTCGGGATGGTCTCATGGAAATATCAGTGGTGGCAGCCAAGTTGCGTCATTTTGCGCTCCCCTTGGGATGCCTTTCGCAGCTGCAGTGTGCCTGGAGCCCAGGGCTTCCTGGTTTTAAAAGTCCTAGGACTAAGCCTAACAGTAACCCTAGGAAGGTAAATCAGCCGGGTATTAGGGTTCTTCCTAAGGGAAAAGCCGTGAAAGCAGCCATGTTGTGGCACTTCTGCACTCCCTTTGGGATGCCTTTGGCAGATGAAGTAAGCCTGGAACTCAGGGCTTCCTGGTTAAAGAAATCCAAGCCCTAGGCTGAACCCTAACCCTAACCCTAGGCAGATAAATCAGCCTAGGTATAGGGATGGTGCCAAGGAAAAAGCTGTGAAAGCTGCCATGTTGTTGCACTTTTGTACTCCCCTTGGGATGCCTTGAACAGCTGCAGTGTGCCTGGAGCTAAGGGCTTCCTAGTTTTAAAAATCCTAGCCCTAGGCCTAAGCCTAACAGTAACCCTGGGAAGGCAAATCAGCCTGGTGTTAGGCGTCTTGCCAAGGAAAAAGCCGTGAAAGCAGCCATGTTGTGGCACTTTTGCACTCCCTTTTGGATGCCTTTCACAGCTCCAGTGTGCCTGGAACTCAGGGCTTCCTGATTTTAAAAATCCTAGCCCTAGGCCGAACCCCAACCCTAAGACGAGAAAGGCAAATCAGCCAGGAATTAGGCATGTCCCCAAGGAAAAAGCTGTGGAGGCAGGCATGTTGTGGTACTTTTGCGCTCTTCTTGGCTAGTCCTTCGCAGCTGCTGTGTTCTTGGAACTCAGGGCTTTCTGGTTAATAGAACCCTTACCCTAGGCGTAACTAAACCTTAACCCTAGGGAGGAAAATCAACCTATGGTTCGGGATGGTCTCATGGAAATATCAGTGGTGGCAGCCAAGTTGCGTCACTTTTGCGCTCCCCTTGGGATGCCTTTCGCAGCTGCAGTGTGCCTGGAGCCCAGGGCTTCCTGGTTTTAAAAGTCCTAGGCCTAAGCCTAACAGTAACCCTAGGAAGGTAAATCAGCCGGGTATTAGGGTTCTTCCTAAGGGAAAAGCCGTGAAAGCAGCCATGTTGTGGCACTTCTGCACTCCCTTTGGGATGCCTTTGGCAGATGAAGTAAGCCTGGAACTCAGGGCTTCCTGGTTAAAAAAATCCAAGCCCTAGGCTGAACCCTAACCCTAACCCTAGGCAGATAAATCAGCCTAGGTATAGGGATGGTGCCAAGGAAAAAGCTGTGAAAGCTGCCATGTTGTTGCACTTTTGTACTCCCCTTGGGATGCCTTGAACAGCTGCAGTGTGCCTGGAGCTAAGGGCTTCCTAGTTTTAAAAATCCTAGCCCTAGGCCTAAGCCTAACCGTAACCCTGGGAAGGTAAATCAGCCTGGTGTTAGGCGTCTTGCCAAGGAAAAAGCCGTGAAAGCAGCCATGTTGTGGCACTTTTGCACTCCCTTTTGGATGCCTTTCACAGCTCCAGTGTGCCTGGAACTCAGGGCTTCCTGATTTTAAAAATCCTAGCCCTAGGCCGAACCCCAACCCTAAGACGAGAAAGGCAAATCAGCCAGGAATTAGGCATGTCCCCAAGGAAAAAGCTGTGGAGGCAGGCATGTTGTGGTACTTTTGCGCTCTTCTTGGCTAGTCCTTCGCAGTTGCTGTGTTCTTGGAACTCAGGGCTTTCTGGTAATAGAACCCTTACCCTAGGCGTAACTCAAACCTTAACCCTAGGAAGGAAAATCAGCCTATGGTTCGGGATGGTCTCATGGAAATATCAGTGGTGGCAGCCAAGTTGAGTCACTTTTGCGCTCCCCTTGGGATGCATTTCGCAGCTGCAGTGTGCCTGGAGCCCAGGGCTTCCTGGTTTTAAAAGTCCTAGGCCTAAGCCTAACAGTAACCCTAGGAAGGTAAATCAGCCGGGTATTAGGGTTCTTCCTAAGGGAAAAGCCGTGAAAGCAGCCATGTTGTGGCACTTCTGCACTCCCTTTGGGATGCCTTTGGCAGATGAAGTAAGCCTGGAACTCAGGGCTTCCTGGTTAAAGAAATCCAAGCCCTAGGCTGAACCCTAACCCTAACCCTAGGCAGATAAATCAGCCTAGGTATAGGGATGGTGCCAAGGAAAAAGCTGTGAAAGCTGCCATGTTGTTGCACTTTTGTACTCCCCTTGGGATGCCTTGAACAGCTGCAGTGTGCCTGGAGCTAAGGGCTTCCTAGTTTTAAAAATCCTAGCCCTAGGCCTAAGCCTAACAGTAACCCTGGGAAGGCAAATCAGCCTGGTGTTAGGCGTCTTGCCAAGGAAAAAGCCGTGAAAGCAGCCATGTTGTGGCACTTTTGCACTCCCTTTTGGATGCCTTTCACAGCTCCAGTGTGCCTGGAACTCAGGGCTTCCTGATTTTAAAAATCCTAGCCCTAGGCCGAACCCCAACCCTAAGACGAGAAAGGCAAATCAGCCAGGAATTAGGCATGTCCCCAAGGAAAAAGCTGTGGAGGCAGGCATGTTGTGGTACTTTTGCGCTCTTCTTGGGTAGTCCTTCGCAGCTGCTGTGTTCTTGGAACTCAGGGCTTTCTGGTTAATAGAACCCTTACCCTAGGCGTAACTAAACCTTAACCCTAGGAAGGAAAATCAACCTATGGTTCGGGATGGTCTCATGGAAATATCAGTGGTGGCAGCCAAGTTGCGTCACTTCTGCGCTCCCCTTGGGATGCCTTTCGCAGCTGCAGTGTGCCTGGAGCCCAGGGCTTCCTGGTTTTAAAAGTCCTAGGCCTAAGCCTAACAGTAACCCTAGGAAGGTAAATCAGCCGGGTATTAGGCTTCTTCCTAAGGGAAAAGCCGTGAAAGCAGCCATGTTGTGGCACTTCTGCACTCCCTTTGGGATGCCTTTTGCAGATGAAGTAAGCCTGGAACTCAGGGCTTCCTGGTTAAAAAAATCCAAGCCCTAGGCTGAACCCTAACCCTAATCCTAGGCAGATAAATCAGCCTAGGTATAGGGATGGTGCCAAGGAAAAAGCTGTGAAAGCTGCCATGTTGTTGCACTTTTGTACTCCCCTTGGGATGCCTTGAACAGCTGCAGTGTGCCTGGAGCTAAGGGCTTCCTAGTTTTAAAAATCCTAGCCCTAGGCCTAAGCCTAACAGTAACCCTGAGAATGTAAATCAGCCTGGTGTTAGGCGTCTTGCCAAGGAAAAAGCCGTGAAAGCAGCCATGTTGTGGCACTTTTGCACTCCCTTTTGGATGCCTTTCACAGCTCCAGTGTGCCTGGAACTCAGGGCTTCCTGATTTTAAAAATCCTAGCCCTAGGCCGAACCCCAACCCTAAGACGAGAAAGGCAAATCAGCCAGGAATTAGGCATGTCCCCAAGGAAAAAGCTGTGGAGGCAGGCATGTTGTGGTACTTTTGCACTCTTCTTGGCTAGTCCTTCGCAGTTGCTGTGTTCTTGGAACTCAGGGCTTTCTGGTAATAGAACCCTTACCCTAGGCGTAACTCAAACCTTAACCCAAGGAAGGAAAATCAGCCTATGGTTCGGGATGGTCTCATGGAAATATCAGTGGTGGCAGCCAAGTTGAGTCACTTTTGCGCTCCCCTTGGGATGCATTTCGCAGCTGCAGTGTGCCTGGAGCCCAGGGCTTCCTGGTTTTAAAAGTCCTAGGCCTAAGCCTAACAGTAACCCTAGGAAGGTAAATCAGCCGGGTATTAGGGTTCTTCCTAAGGGAAAAGCCGTGAAAGCAGCCATGTTGTGGCACTTCTGCACTCCCTTTGGGATGCCTTTGGCAGATGAAGTAAGCCTGGAACTCAGGGCTTCCTGGTTAAAGAAATCCAAGCCCTAGGCTGAACCCTAACCCTAACCTTAGGCAGATAAATCAGCCTAGGTATAGGGATGGTGCCAAGGAAAAAGCTGTGAAAGCTGCCATGTTGTTGCACTTTTGTACTCCCCTTGGGATGCCTTGAACAGCTGCAGTGTGCCTGGAGCTAAGGGCTTCCTAGTTTTAAAAATCCTAGCCCTAGGCCTAAGCCTAACAGTAACCCTGGGAAGGCAAATCAGCCTGGTGTTAGGCGTTTTGCCAAGGAAAAAGCCGTGAAAGCAGCCATGTTGTGGCACTTTTGCACTCCCTTTTGGATGCCTTTCACAGCTCCAGTGTGCCTGGAACTCAGGGCTTCCTGATTTTAAAAATCCTAGCCCTAGGCCGAACCCCAACCCTAAGACGAGAAAGGCAAATCAGCCAGGAATTAGGCATGTCCCCAAGGAAAAAGCTGTGGAGGCAGGCATGTTGTGGTACTTTTGCGCTCTTCTTGGCTAGTCCTTCGCAGCTGCTGTGTTCTTGGAACTCAGGGCTTTCTGGTTAATAGAACCCTTACCCTAGGCGTAACTAAACCTTAACCCTAGGAAGGAAAATCAACCTATGGTTCGGGATGGTCTCATGGAAATATCAGTGGTGGCAGCCAAGTTGCGTCACTTTTGCGCTCCCCTTGGGATGCCTTTCGCAGCTGCAGTGTGCCTGGAGCCCAGGGCTTCCTGGTTTTAAAAGTCCTAGGCCTAAGCCTAACAGTAACCCTAGGAAGGTAAATCAGCCGGGTATTAGGCTTCTTCCTAAGGGAAAAGCCGTGAAAGCAGCCATGTTGTGGCACTTCTGCACTCCCTTTGGGATGCCTTTGGCAGATGAAGTAAGCCTGGAACTCAGGGCTTCCTGGTTAAAAAAATCCAAGCCCTAGGCTGAACCCTAACCCTAATCCTAGGCAGATAAATCAGCCTAGGTATAGGGATGGTGCCAAGGAAAAAGCTGTGAAAGCTGCCATGTTGTTGCACTTTTGTACTCCCCTTGGGATGCCTTGAACAGCTGCAGTGTGCCTGGAGCTAAGGGCTTCCTAGTTTTAAAAATCCTAGACCTAGGCCTAAGCCTAACAGTAACCCTGGGAAGGTAAATCAGCCTGGTGTTAGGCGTCTTGCCAAGGAAAAAGCCGTGAAAGCAGCCATGTTGTGGCACTTTTGCACTCCCTTTTGGATGCCTTTCACAGCTCCAGTGTGCCTGGAACTCAGGGCTTCCTGCTTTTAAAAATCCTAGCCCTAGGCCGAACCCCAACCCTAAGACGAGAAAGGCAAATCAGCCAGGAATTAGGCATGTCCCCAAGGAAAAAGCTGTGGAGGCAGGCATGTTGTGGTACTTTTGCGCTCTTCTTGGCTAGTCCTTCGCAGTTGCTGTGTTCTTGGAACTCAGGGCTTTCTGGTAATAGAACCCTTACCCTAGGCGTAACTCAAACCTTAACCCTAGGAAGGAAAATCAGCCTATGGTTCGGGATGGTCTCATGGAAATATCAGTGGTGGCAGCCAAGTTGAGTCACTTTTGCGCTCCCCTTGGGATGCATTTCGCAGCTGCAGTGTGCCTGGAGCCCAGGGCTTCCTGGTTTTAAAAGTCCTAGGCCTAAGCCTAACAGTAACCCTAGGAAGGTAAATCAGCCGGGTATTAGGGTTCTTCCTAAGGGAAAAGCCGTGAAAGCAGCCATGTTGTGGCACTTCTGCACTCCCTTTGGGATGCCTTTGGCAGATGAAGTAAGCCTGGAACTCAGGGCTTCCTGGTTAAAGAAATCACAGCCCTAGGCTGAACCCTAACTCTAACCTTAGGCAGATAAATCAGCCTAGGTATAGGGATGGTGCCAAGGAAAAAGCTGTGAAAGCTGCCATGTTGTTGCACTTTTGTACTCCCCTTGGGATGCCTTGAACAGCTGCAGTGTGCCTGGAGCTAAGGGCTTCCTAGTTTTAAAAATCCTAGCCCTAGGCCTAAGCCTAACAGTAACCCTGGGAAGGCAAATCAGCCTGGTGTTAGGCGTCTTGCCAAGGAAAAAGCCGTGAAAGCAGCCATGTTGTGGCACTTTTGCACTCCCTTTTGGATGCCTTTCACAGCTCCAGTGTGCCTGGAACTCAGGGCTTCCTGATTTTAAAAATCCTAGCCCTAGGCCGAACCCCAACCCTAAGACGAGAAAGGCAAATCAGCCAGGAATTAGGCATGTCCCCAAGGAAAAAGCTGTGGAGGCAGGCATGTTGTGGTACTTTTGCGCTCTTCTTGGGTAGTCCTTCGCAGCTGCTGTGTTCTTGGAACTCAGGGCTTTCTGGTTAATAGAACCCTTACCCTAGGCGTAACTAAACCTTAACCCTAGGAAGGAAAATCAACCTATGGTTCGGGATGGTCTCATGGAAATATCAGTGGTGGCAGCCAAGTTGCGTCACTTTTGCGCTCCCCTTGGGATGCCTTTCGCAGCTGCAGTGTGCCTGGAGCCCAGGGCTTCCTGGTTTTAAAAGTCCTAGGCCTAAGCCTAACAGTAACCCTAGGAAGGTAAATCAGCCGGGTATTAGGGTTCTTCCTAAGGGAAAAGCCGTGAAAGCAGCCATGTTGTGGCACTTCTGCACTCCCTTTGGGATGCCTTTGGCAGATGAAGTAAGCCTGGAACTCAGGGCTTCCTGGTTAAAGAAATCCAAGCCCTAGGCTGAACCCTAACCCTAACCCTAGGCAGATAAATCAGCCTAGGTATAGGGATGGTGCCAAGGAAAAAGCTGTGAAAGCTGCCATGTTGTTGCACTTTTGTACTCCCCTTGGGATGCCTTGAACAGCTGCAGTGTGCCTGGAGCTAAGGGCTTCCTAGTTTTAAAAATCCTAGCCCTAGGCCTAAGCCTAACAGTAACCCTGGGAAGGCAAATCAGCCTGGTGTTAGGCGTCTTGCCAAGGAAAAAGCCGTGAAAGCAGCCATGTTGTGGCACTTTTGCACTCCCTTTTGGATGCCTTTCACAGCTCCAGTGTGCCTGGAACTCAGGGCTTCCTGATTTTAAAAATCCTAGCCCTAGGCCGAACCCCAACCCTAAGACGAGAAAGGCAAATCAGCCAGGAATTAGGCATGTCCCCAAGGAAAAAGCTGTGGAGGCAGGCATGTTGTGGTACTTTTGCGCTCTTCTTGGCTAGTCCTTCGCAGCTGCTGTGTTCTTGGAACTCAGGGCTTTCTGGTTAATAGAACCCTTACCCTAGGCGTAACTAAACCTTAACCCTAGGGAGGAAAATCAGCCTATGGTTCGGGATGGTCTCATGGAAATATCAGTGGTGGCAGCCAAGTTGCGTCACTTTTGCGCTCCCCTTGGGATGCCTTTCGCAGCTGCAGTGTGCCTGGAGCCCAGGGCTTCCTGGTTTTAAAAGTCCTAGGCCTAAGCCTAACAGTAACCCTAGGAAGGTAAATCAGCCGGGTATTAGGGTTCTTCCTAAGGGAAAAGCCGTGAAAGCAGCCATGTTGTGGCACTTCTGCACTCCCTTTGGGATGCCTTTGGCAGATGAAGTAAGCCTGGAACTCAGGGCTTCCTGGTTAAAAAAATCCAAGCCCTAGGCTGAACCCTAACCGTAATCCTAGGCAGATAAATCAGCCTAGGTATAGGGATGGTGCCAAGGAAAAAGCTGTGAAAGCTGCCATGTTGTTGCACTTTTGTACTCCCCTTGGGATGCCTTGAACAGCTGCAGTGTGCCTGGAGCTAAGGGCTTCCTAGTTTTAAAAATCCTAGCCCTAGGCCTAAGCCTAACCGTAACCCTGGGAAGGTAAATCAGCCTGGTGTTAGGCGTCTTGCCAAGGAAAAAGCCGTGAAAGCAGCCATGTTGTGGCACTTTTGCACTCCCTTTTGGATGCCTTTCACAGCTCCAGTGTGCCTGGAACTCAGGGCTTCCTGATTTTAAAAATCCTAGCCCTAGGCCGAACCCCAACCCTAAGACGAGAAAGGCAAATCAGCCAGGAATTAGGCATGTCCCCAAGGAAAAAGCTGTGGAGGCAGGCATGTTGTGGTACTTTTGCGCTCTTCTTGGCTAGTCCTTCGCAGTTGCTGTGTTCTTGGAACTCAGGGCTTTCTGGTAATAGAACCCTTACCCTAGGCGTAACTCAAACCTTAACCCTAGGAAGGAAAATCAGCCTATGGTTCGGGATGGTCTCATGGAAATATAAGTGGTGGCAGCCAAGTTGAGTCACTTTTGCGCTCCCCTTGGGATGCATTTCGCAGCTGCAGTGTGCCTGGAGCCCAGGGCTTCCTGGTTTTAAAAGTCCTAGGCCTAAGCCTAACAGTAACCCTAGGAAGGTAAATCAGCCGGGTATTAGGGTTCTTCCTAAGGGAAAAGCCGTGAAAGCAGCCATGTTGTGGCACTTCTGCACTCCCTTTGGGATGCCTTTGGCAGATGAAGTAAGCCTGGAACTCAGGGCTTCCTGGTTAAAGAAATCCAAGCCCTAGGCTGAACCCTAACCCTAACCCTAGGCAGATAAATCAGCCTAGGTATAGGGATGGTGCCAAGGAAAAAGCTGTGAAAGCTGCCATGTTGTTGCACTTTTGTACTCCCCTTGGGATGCCTTGAACAGCTGCAGTGTGCCTGGAGCTAAGGGCTTCCTAGTTTTAAAAATCCTAGCCCTAGGCCTAAGCCTAACAGTAACCCTGGGAAGGGAAATCAGCCTGGTGTTAGGCGTCTTGCCAAGGAAAAAGCCGTGAAAGCAGCCATGTTGTGGCACTTTTGCACTCCCTTTTGGATGCCTTTCACAGCTCCACTGTGCCTGGAACTCAGGGCTTCCTGATTTTAAAATTCCTATCCCTAGGCCGAACCTCAAACCTAAGACGAGAAAGGCAAATCAGCCAGGAATTAGGCATGTCCCCAAGGAAAAAGCTGTGGAGGCAGGCATGTTGTGCTACTTTTGCGCTCTTCTTGGCTAGTCCTTCGCAGCTGCTGTGTTCTTGGAACTCAGGGCTTTCTGGTTAATAGACCCTTACCCTAGGCGTAACTCAAACCTTAACCCTAGGAAGGAAAATCAGCCTATGGTTCGGGATGGTCTCATGGAAATATCAGTGGTGGCAGCCAAGTTGAGTCACTTTTGCGCTCCCCTTGGGATGCCTTTCGCAGCTGCAGTGTGCCTGGAGCCCAGGGCTTCCTGGTTTTAAAAGTCCTAGGCCTAAGCCTAACAGTAACCCTAGGAAGGTAAATCAGCCGGGTATTAGGGTTCTTCCTAAGGGAAAAGCCGTGAAAGCAGCCATGTTGTGGCACTTCTGCACTCCCTTTGGGATGCCTTTGGCAGATGAAGTAAGCCTGGAACTCAGGGCTTCCTGGTTAAAGAAATCACAGCCCTAGGCTGAACCCTAACCCTAACCCTGGGCAGATAAATCAGCCTAGGTATAGGGATGGTGCCAAGGGAAAAGCTGAGAAAGCTGCCATGTTGTTGCACTTTTGTACTCCCCTTGGGATGCCTTGAACAGCTGCAGTGTGCCTGGAGCTAAGGGCTTCCTAGTTTTAAAAATCCTAGCCCTAGGCCTAAGCCTAACAGTAACCCTGGGAAGGTAAATCAGCCTGGTGTTAGGCGTCTTGCCAAGGAAAAAGCCGTGAAAGCAGCCATGTTGTGGCACTTTTGCACTCCCTTTTGGATGCCTTTCACAGCTGCAGTGTGCCTGGAACTCAGGGCTTCCTGATTTTAAAAATCCTAGCCCTAGGCCGAACCCCAACCCTAAGACGAGAAAGGCAAATCAGCCAGGAATTAGGCATGTCCCCAAGGAAAAAGCTGTGGAGGCAGGCATGTTGCGGTACTTTTGCGCTCTTCTTGGGTAGTCCTTCGCAGCTGCTGTGTTCTTGGAACTCAGGGCTTTCTGGTTAATAGACCCTTACCCTAGGCGTAACTCAAACCTTAACCCTAGGAAGGAAAATCAGCCTATGGTTCGGGATGGTCTCATGGAAATATCAGTGGTGGCAGCCAAGTTGCGTCACTTTTGCGCTCCCCTTGGGATGCCTTTCGCAGCTGCAGTGTGCCTGGAGCCCAGGGCTTCCTGGTTTTAAAAGTCCTAGGCCTAAGCCTAACAGTAACCCTAGGAAGGTAAATCAGCCGGGTATTAGGGTTCTTCCTAAGGGAAAAGCCGTGAAAGCAGCCATGTTGTGGCACTTCTGCACTCCCTTTGGGATGCCTTTGGCAGATGAAGTAAGCCTGGAACTCAGGGCTTCCTGGTTAAAGAAATCCAAGCCCTAGGCTGAACCCTAACCCTAACCCTAGGCAGATAAATCAGCCTAGGTATAGGGATGGTGCCAAGGAAAAAGCTGAGAAAGCTGCCATGTTGTTGCACTTTTGTACTCCCCTTGGGATGCCTTGAACAGCTGCAGTGTGCCTGGAGCCCAGGGCTTCCTAGTTTTAAAAATCCTAGCCCTAGGCCTAAGCCTAACAGTAACCCTGGGAAGGCAAATCAGCCTGGTGTTAGGCGTTTTGCCAAGGAAAAAGCCGTGAAAGCAGCCATGTTGTGTCACTTTTGCACTCCCTTTTGGATGCCTTTCACAGCTCCAGTGTGCCTGGAACTCAGGGCTTCCTGATTTTAAAAATCCTAGCCCTAGGCCGAACCCCAACCCTAAGACGAGAAAGGCAAATCAGCCAGGAATTAGGCATGTCCCCAAGGAAAAAGCTGTGGAGGCAGGCATGTTGTGGTACTTTTGCGCTCTTCTTGGCTAGTCCTTCGCAGCTGCTGTGTTCTTGGAACTCAGGGCTTTCTGGTTAATAGAACCCTTACCCTAGGCGTAACTAAACCTTAACCCTAGGAAGGAAAATAAACCTATGGTTCGGGATGGTCTCATGGAAATATCAGTGGTGGCAGCCAAGTTGCGTCACTTTTGCGCTCCCCTTGGGATGCCTTTCGCAGCTGCAGTGTGCCTGGAGCCCAGGGCTTCCTGGTTTTAAAAGTCCTAGGCCTAAGCCTAACAGTAACCCTAGGAAGGTAAATCAGCCGGGTATTAGGGTTCTTCCTAAGGGAAAAGCCGTGAAAGCAGCCATGTTGTGGCACTTCTGCACTCCCTTTGGGATGCCTTTGGCAGATGAAGTAAGCCTGGAACTCAGGGCTTCCTGGTTAAAGAAATCACAGCCCTAGGCTGAACCCTAACCCTAACCCTAGGCAGATAAATCAGCCTAGGTATAGGGATGGTGCCAAGGAAAAAGCTGTGAAAGCTGCCATGTTGTTGCACTTTTGTACTCCCCTTGGGATGCCTTGAACAGCTGCAGTGTGCCTGGAGCCCAGGGCTTCCTGGTTTTAAAAATCCTAGCCCTAGGCCTAAGCCTAACAGTAACCCTAGGAAGGTAAATCAGCCGGGTATTAGGGTTCTTCCTAAGGGAAAAGCCGGGAAAGCAGCCATGTTGTGGCACTTTTGCACTCCCTTTTGGATGCCTTTCACAGCTGCAGTGTGCCTGGAACTCAGGGCTTCCTGATTTTAAAAATCCTAGCCCTAGGCCGAACCCCAACCCTAAGACGAGAAAGGCAAATCAGCCAGGAATTAGGCATGTCCCCAAGGAAAAAGCTGTGGAGGCAGGCATGTTGCGGTACTTTTGCGCTCTTCTTGGGTAGTCCTTCGCAGCTGCTGTGTTCTTGGAACTCAGGGCTTTCTGGTTAATAGACCCTTACCCTAGGCGTAACTCAAACCTTAACCCTAGGAAGGAAAATCAGCCTATGGTTCGGGATGGTCTCATGGAAATATCAGTGGTGGCAGCCAAGTTGCGTCACTTTTGCGCTCCCCTTGGGATGCCTTTCGCAGCTGCAGTGTGCCTGGAGCCCAGGGCTTCCTGGTTTTAAAAGTCCTAGGCCTAAGCCTAACAGTAACCCTAGGAAGGTAAATCAGCCGGGTATTAGGGTTCTTCCTAAGGGAAAAGCCGTGAAAGCAGCCATGTTGTGGCACTTCTGCACTCCCTTTGGGATGCCTTTGGCAGATGAAGTAAGCCTGGAACTCAGGGCTTCCTGGTTAAAGAAATCCAAGCCCTAGGCTGAACCCTAACCGTAATCCTAGGCAGATAAATCAGCCTAGGTATAGGGATGGTGCCAAGGAAAAAGCTGTGAAAGCTGCCATGTTGTTGCACTTTTGTACTCCCCTTGGGATGCCTTGAACAGCTGCAGTGTGCCTGGAGCTAAGGGCTTCCTAGTTTTAAAAATCCTAGCCCTAGGCCTAAGCCTAACCGTAACCCTGGGAAGGTAAATCAGCCTGGTGTTAGGCGTCTTGCCAAGGAAAAAGCCGTGAAAGCAGCCATGTTGTGGCACTTTTGCACTCCCTTTTGGATGCCTTTCACAGCTCCAGTGTGCCTGGAACTCAGGGCTTCCTGATTTTAAAAATCCTAGCCCTAGGCCGAACCCCAACCCTAAGACGAGAAAGGCAAATCAGCCAGGAATTAGGCATGTCCCCAAGGAAAAAGCTGTGGAGGCAGGCATGTTGTGGTACTTTTGCGCTCTTCTTGGCTAGTCCTTCGCAGTTGCTGTGTTCTTGGAACTCAGGGCTTTCTGGTAATAGAACCCTTACCCTAGGCGTAACTCAAACCTTAACCCTAGGAAGGAAAATCAGCCTATGGTTCGGGATGGTCTCATGGAAATATAAGTGGTGGCAGCCAAGTTGAGTCACTTTTGCGCTCCCCTTGGGATGCATTTCGCAGCTGCAGTGTGCCTGGAGCCCAGGGCTTCCTGGTTTTAAAAGTCCTAGGCCTAAGCCTAACAGTAACCCTAGGAAGGTAAATCAGCCGGGTATTAGGGTTCTTCCTAAGGGAAAAGCCGTGAAAGCAGCCATGTTGTGGCACTTCTGCACTCCCTTTGGGATGCCTTTGGCAGATGAAGTAAGCCTGGAACTCAGGGCTTCCTGGTTAAAGAAATCCAAGCCCTAGGCTGAACCCTAACCCTAACCCTAGGCAGATAAATCAGCCTAGGTATAGGGATGGTGCCAAGGAAAAAGCTGTGAAAGCTGCCATGTTGTTGCACTTTTGTACTCCCCTTGGGATGCCTTGAACAGCTGCAGTGTGCCTGGAGCTAAGGGCTTCCTAGTTTTAAAAATCCTAGCCCTAGGCCTAAGCCTAACAGTAACCCTGGGAAGGTAAATCAGCCTGGTGTTAGGCGTCTTGCCAAGGAAAAAGCCGTGAAAGCAGCCATGTTGTGGCACTTTTGCACTCCCTTTTGGATGCCTTTCACAGCTCCACTGTGCCTGGAACTCAGGGCTTCCTGATTTTAAAAATCCTAGCCCTAGGCCGAACCTCAAACCTAAGACGAGAAAGGCAAATCAGCCAGGAATTAGGCATGTCCCCAAGGAAAAAGCTGTGGAGGCAGGCATGTTGTGCTACTTTTGCGCTCTTCTTGGCTAGTCCTTCGCAGCTGCTGTGTTCTTGGAACTCAGGGCTTTCTGGTTAATAGACCCTTACCCTAGGCGTAACTCAAACCTTAACCCTAGGAAGGAAAATCAGCCTATGGTTCGGGATGGTCTCATGGAAATATCAGTGGTGGCAGCCAAGTTGAGTCACTTTTGCGCTCCCCTTGGGATGCCTTTCGCAGCTGCAGTGTGCCTGGAGCCCAGGGCTTCCTGGTTTTAAAAGTCCTAGGCCTAAGCCTAACAGTAACCCTAGGAAGGTAAATCAGCCGGGTATTAGGGTTCTTCCTAAGGGAAAAGCCGTGAAAGCAGCCATGTTGTGGCACTTCTGCACTCCCTTTGGGATGCCTTTGGCAGATGAAGTAAGCCTGGAACTCAGGGCTTCCTGGTTAAAGAAATCACAGCCCTAGGCTGAACCCTAACCCTAACCCTGGGCAGATAAATCAGCCTAGGTATAGGGATGGTGCCAAGGGAAAAGCTGAGAAAGCTGCCATGTTGTTGCACTTTTGTACTCCCCTTGGGATGCCTTGAACAGCTGCAGTGTGCCTGGAGCTAAGGGCTTCCTAGTTTTAAAAATCCTAGCCCTAGGCCTAAGCCTAACAGTAACCCTGGGAAGGTAAATCAGCCTGGTGTTAGGCGTCTTGCCAAGGAAAAAGCCGTGAAAGCAGCCATGTTGTGGCACTTTTGCACTCCCTTTTGGATGCCTTTCACAGCTGCAGTGTGCCTGGAACTCAGGGCTTCCTGATTTTAAAAATCCTAGCCCTAGGCCGAACCCCAACCCTAAGACGAGAAAGGCAAATCAGCCAGGAATTAGGCATGTCCCCAAGGAAAAAGCTGTGGAGGCAGGCATGTTGCGGTACTTTTGCGCTCTTCTTGGGTAGTCCTTCGCAGCTGCTGTGTTCTTGGAACTCAGGGCTTTCTGGTTAATAGACCCTTACCCTAGGCGTAACTCAAACTTTAACCCTAGGAAGGAAAATCAGCCTATGGTTCGGGATGGTCTCATGGAAATATCAGTGGTGGCAGCCAAGTTGCGTCACTTTTGCGCTCCCCTTGGGATGCCTTTCGCAGCTGCAGTGTGCCTGGAGCCCAGGGCTTCCTGGTTTTAAAAGTCCTAGGCCTAAGCCTAACAGTAACCCTAGGAAGGTAAATCAGCCGGGTATTAGGGTTCTTCCTAAGGGAAAAGCCGTGAAAGCAGCCATGTTGTGGCACTTCTGCACTCCCTTTGGGATGCCTTTGGCAGATGAAGTAAGCCTGGAACTCAGGGCTTCCTGGTTAAAGAAATCCAAGCCCTAGGCTGAACCCTAACCCTAACCCTAGGCAGATAAATCAGCCTAGGTATAGGGATGGTGCCAAGGAAAAAGCTGTGAAAGCTGCCATGTTGTTGCACTTTTGTACTCCCCTTGGGATGCCTTGAACAGCTGCAGTGTGCCTGGAGCCCAGGGCTTCCTAGTTTTAAAAATCCTAGCCCTAGGCCTAAGCCTAACAGTATCCCTGGGAAGGCAAATCAGCCTGGTGTTAGGCGTTTTGCCAAGGAAAAAGCCGTGAAAGCAGCCATGTTGTGTCACTTTTGCACTCCCTTTTGGATGCCTTTCACAGCTCCAGTGTGCCTGGAACTCAGGGCTTCCTGATTTTAAAAATCCTAGCCCTAGGCCGAACCCCAACCCTAAGACGAGAAAGGCAAATCAGCCAGGAATTAGGCATGTCCCCAAGGAAAAAGCTGTGGAGGCAGGCATGTTGTGGTACTTTTGCGCTCTTCTTGGCTAGTCCTTCGCAGCTGCTGTGTTCTTGGAACTCAGGGCTTTCTGGTTAATAGAACCCTTACCCTAGGCGTAACTAAACCTTAACCCTAAAAAGGAAAATAAACCTATGGTTCGGGATGGTCTCATGGAAATATCAGTGGTGGCAGCCAAGTTGCGTCACTTTTGCGCTCCCCTTGGGATGCCTTTCGCAGCTGCAGTGTGCCTGGAGCCCAGGGCTTCCTGGTTTTAAAAGTCCTAGGCCTAAGCCTAACAGTAACCCTAGGAAGGTAAATCAGCCGGGTATTAGGGTTCTTCCTAAGGGAAAAGCCGTGAAAGCAGCCATGTTGTGGCACTTCTGCACTCCCTTTGGGATGCCTTTGGCAGATGAAGTAAGCCTGGAACTCAGGGCTTCCTGGTTAAAGAAATCACAGCCCTAGGCTGAACCCTAACCCTAACCCTAGGCAGATAAATCAGCCTAGGTATAGGGATGGTGCCAAGGAAAAAGCTGTGAAAGCTGCCATGTTGTTGCACTTTTGTACTCCCCTTGGGATGCCTTGAACAGCTGCAGTGTGCCTGGAGCCCAGGGCTTCCTGGTTTTAAAAATCCTAGCCCTAGGCCTAAGCCTAACAGTAACCCTAGGAAGGTAAATCAGCCGGGTATTAGGGTTCTTCCTAAGGGAAAAGCCGGGAAAGCAGCCATGTTGTGGCACTTTTGCACTCCCTTTTGGATGCCTTTCACAGCTCCAGTGTGCCTGGAACTCAGGGCTTCCTGATTTTAAAAATCCTAGCCCTAGGCCGAACCCCAACCCTAAGACGAGAAAGGCAAATCAGCCAGGAATTAGGCATGTCCCCAAGGAAAAAGCTGTGGAGGCAGGCATGTTGCGGTACTTTTGCGCTCTTCTTGGGTAGTCCTTCGCAGCTGCTGTGTTCTTGGAACTCAGGGCTTTCTGGTTAATAGACCCTTACCCTAGGCGTAACTCAAACCTTAACCCTAGGAAGGAAAATCAGCCTATGGTTCGGGATGGTCTCATGGAAATATCAGTGGTGGCAGCCAAGTTGCGTCACTTTTGCGCTCCCCTTGGGATGCCTTTCGCAGCTGCAGTGTGCCTGGAGCCCAGGGCTTCCTGGTTTTAAAAGTCCTAGGCCTAAGCCTAACAGTAACCCTAGGAAGGTAAATCAGCCGGGTATTAGGGTTCTTCCTAAGGGAAAAGCCGTGAAAGCAGCCATGTTGTGGCACTTCTGCACTCCCTTTGGGATGCCTTTGGCAGATGAAGTAAGCCTGGAACTCAGGGCTTCCTGGTTAAAGAAATCCAAGCCCTAGGCTGAACCCTAACCCTAACCCTAGGCAGATAAATCAGCCTAGGTATAGGGATGGTGCCAAGGAAAAAGCTGTGAAAGCTGCCATGTTGTTGCACTTTTGTACTCCCCTTGGGATGCCTTGAACAGCTGCAGTGTGCCTGGAGCTAAGGGCTTCCTAGTTTTAAAAATCCTAGCCCTAGGCCTAAGCCTAACAGTAACCCTGGGAAGGGAAATCAGCCTGGTGTTAGGCGTCTTGCCAAGGAAAAAGCCGTGAAAGCAGCCATGTTGTGGCACTTTTGCACTCCCTTTTGGATGCCTTTCACAGCTGCAGTGTGCCTGGAACTCAGGGCTTCCTGCTTTTAAAAATCCTAGCCCTAGGCCGAACCCCAACCCTAAGACGAGAAAGGCAAATCAGCCAGGAATTAGGCATGTCCCCAAGGAAAAAGCTGTGGAGGCAGGCATGTTGTGGTACTTTTGCGCTCTTCTTGGGTAGTCCTTCGCAGCTGCTGTGTTCTTGGAACTCAGGGCTTTCTGGTAAATAGAGCCCTTACCCTAGGCGTAACTCAAACCTTAACCCTAGGAAGGAAAATCAGCTTATGGTTCGGGATGGTCTCATGGAAATATCAGTGGTGGCAGCCAAGTTGCGTCACTTTTGCGCTCCCCTTGGGATGCCTTTCGCAGCTGCAGTGTGCCTGGAGCCCAGGGCTTCCTGGTTTTAAAAGTCCTAGGCCTAAGCCTAACAGTAACCCTAGGAAGGTAAATCAGCCGGGTATTAGGCTTCTTCCTAAGGGAAAAGCCGTGAAAGCAGCCATGTTGTGGCACTTCTGCACTCCCTTTGGGATGCCTTTGGCAGATGAAGTAAGCCTGGAACTCAGGGCTTCCTGGTTAAAGAAATCACAGCCCTAGGCTGAACCCTAACCCTAACCCTAGGCAGATAAATCAGCCTAGGTATAGGGATGGTGCCAAGGAAAAAGCTGTGAAAGCTGCCATGTTGTTGCACTTTTGTACTCCCCTTGGGATGCCTTGAACAGCTGCAGTGTGCCTGGAGCTAAGGGCTTCCTAGTTTTAAAAATCCTAGCCCTAGGCCTAAGCCTAACAGTAACCCTGGGAAGGTAAATCAGCCTGGTGTTAGGCGTCTTGCCAAGGAAAAAGCCGTGAAAGCAGCCATGTTGTGGCACTTTTGCACTCCCTTTTGGATGCCTTTCACAGCTCCACTGTGCCTGGAACTCAGGGCTTCCTGATTTTAAAAATCCTAGCCCTAGGCCGAACCCCAACCCTAAGACGAGAAAGGCAAATCAGCCAGGAATTAGGCATGTCCCCAAGGAAAAAGCTGTGGAGGCAGGCATGTTGCGGTACTTTTGCGCTCTTCTTGGGTAGTCCTTCGCAGCTGCTGTGTTCTTGGAACTCAGGGCTTTCTGGTTAATAGACCCTTACCCTAGGCGTAACTCAAACCTTAACCCTAGGAAGGAAAATCAGCCTATGGTTCGGGATGGTCTCATGGAAATATCAGTGGTGGCAGCCAAGTTGCGTCACTTTTGCGCTCCCCTTGGGATGCCTTTCGCAGCTGCAGTGTGCCTGGAGCCCAGGGCTTCCTGGTTTTAAAAGTCCTAGGCCTAAGCCTAACAGTAACCCTAGGAAGGTAAATCAGCCTGGTGTTAGGCGTCTTGCCAAGGAAAAGGCCGTGAAAGCAGCCATGTTGTGGCACTTCTGCACTCCCTTTTGGATGCCTTTCACAGCTGCAGTGTGCCTGGAACTCAGGGCTTCCTGCTTTTAAAAATCCTAGCCCTAGGCCGAACCCCAACCCTAAGACGAGAAAGGCAAATCAGCCAGGAATTAGGCATGTCCACAAGGAAAAAGCTGTGGAGGCAGGCATGTTGTCGTACTTTTGCGCTCTTCTTGGGTAGTCCTTCGCAGCTGCTGTGTTCTTGGAACTCAGGGCTTTCTGGTTAATAGACCCTTACCCTAGGCGTAACTCAAACCTTAAGCCTAGGAAGGAAAATCAGCCTATGGTTCGGGATGGTCTCATGGAAATATCAGTGGTGGCAGCCAAGTTGCGTCACTTTTGCGCTCCCCTTGGGATGCCTTTCGCAGCTGCAGTGTGCCTGGAGCCCAGGGCTTCCTGGTTTTAAAAGTCCTAGGCCTAAGCCTAACAGTAACCCTAGGAAGGTAAATCAGCCGGGTATTAGGGTTCTTCCTAAGGGAAAAGCCGTGAAAGCAGCCATGTTGTGGCACTTCTGCACTCCCTTTGGGATGCCTTTGGCAGATGAAGTAAGCCTGGAACTCAGGGCTTCCTGGTTAAAGAAATCCAAGCCCTAGGCTGAACCCTAACCCTAACCCTAGGCAGATAAATCAGCCTAGGTATAGGGATGGTGCCAAGGAAAAAGCTGTGAAAGCTGCCATGTTGTTGCACTTTTGTACTCCCCTTGGGATGCCTTGAACAGCTGCAGTGTGCCTGGAGCTAAGGGCTTCCTAGTTTTAAAAATCCTAGCCCTAGGCCTAAGCCTAACAGTAACCCTGGGAAGGTAAATCAGCCTGGTGTTAGGCGTCTTGCCAAGGAAAAAGCCGTGAAAGCAGCCATGTTGTGGCACTTTTGCACTCCCTTTTGGATGCCTTTCACAGCTGCAGTGTGCCTGGAACTCAGGGCTTCCTGCTTTTAAAAATCCTAGCCCTAGGCCGAACCCCAACCCTAAGACGAGAAAGGCAAATCAGCCAGGAATTAGGCATGTCCCCAAGGAAAAAGCTGTGGAGGCAGGCATGTTGTGGTACTTTTGCGCTCTTCTTGGGTAGTCCTTCGCAGCTGCTGTGTTCTTGGAACTCAGGGCTTTCTGGTAAATAGAGCCCTTACCCTAGGCATAACTCAAACCTTAACCCTAGGAAGGAAAATCAGCTTATGGTTCGGGATGGTCTCATGGAAATATCAGTGGTGGCAGCCAAGTTGCATCACTTTTGCGCTCCCCTTGGGATGCCTTTCGCAGCTGCAGTGTGCCTGGAGCCCAGGGCTTCCTGGTTTTAAAAGTCCTAGGCCTAAGCCTAACAGTAACCCTAGGAAGGTAAATCAGCCGGGTATTAGGGTTCTTCCTAAGGGAAAAGCCGTGAAAGCAGCCATGTTGTGGCACTTCTGCACTCCCTTTGGGATGCCTTTGGCAGATGAAGTAAGCCTGGAACTCAGGGCTTCCTGGTTAAAGAAATCCAAGCCCTAGGCTGAACCCTAACCCTAACCCTAGGCAGATAAATCAGCCTAGGTATAGGGATGGTGCCAAGGAAAAAGCTGTGAAAGCTGCCATGTTGTTGCACTTTTGTACTCCCCTTGGGATGCCTTGAACAGCTGCAGTGTGCCTGGAGCTAAGGGCTTCCTAGTTTTAAAAATCCTAGCCCTAGGCCTAAGCCTAACAGTAACCCTGGGAAGGTAAATCAGCCTGGTGTTAGGCGTCTTGCCAAGGAAAAAGCCGTGAAAGCAGCCATGTTGTGGCACTTTTGCACTCCCTTTTGGATGCCTTTCACAGCTCCACTGTGCCTGGAACTCAGGGCTTCCTGATTTTAAAAATCCTAGCCCTAGGCCGAACCCCAACCCTAAGACGAGAAAGGCAAATCAGCCAGGAATTAGGCATGTCCCCAAGGAAAAAGCTGTGGAGGCAGGCATGTTGCGGTACTTTTGCGCTCTTCTTGGGTAGTCCTTCGCAGCTGCTGTGTTCTTGGAACTCAGGGCTTTCTGGTTAATAGACCCTTACCCTAGGCGTAACTAAACCTTAACCCTAGGAAGGAAAATCAGCCTATGGTTCGGGATGGTCTCATGGAAATATCAGTGGTGGCAGCCAAGTTGCGTCACTTTTGCGCTCCCCTTGGGATGCCTTTCGCAGCTGCAGTGTGCCTGGAGCCCAGGGCTTCCTGGTTTTAAAAGTCCTAGGCCTAAGCCTAACAGTAACCCTAGGAAGGTAAATCAGCCTGGTGTTAGGCGTCTTGCCAAGGAAAAGGCCGTGAAAGCAGCCATGTTGTGGCACTTCTGCACTCCCTTTTGGATGCCTTTCACAGCTGCAGTGTGCCTGGAACTCAGGGCTTCCTGCTTTTAAAAATCCTAGCCCTAGGCCGAACCCCAACCCTAAGACGAGAAAGGCAAATCAGCCAGGAATTAGGCATGTCCACAAGGAAAAAGCTGTGGAGGCAGGCATGTTGTGGTACTTTTGCGCTCTTCTTGGCTAGTCCTTCGCAGCTGCTGTGTTCTTGGAACTCAGGGCTTTCTGGTTAATAGACCCTTACCCTAGGCGTAACTCAAACCTTAACCCTAGGAAGGAAAATCAGCCTATGGTTCGGGATGGTCTCATGGAAATATCAGTGGTGGCAGCCAAGTTGCGTCACTTTTGCGCTCCCCTTGGGATGCCTTTCGCAGCTGCAGTGTGCCTGGAGCCCAGGGCTTCCTGGTTTTAAAAGTCCTAGGCCTAAGCCTAACAGTAACCCTAGGAAGGTAAATCAGCCGGGTATTAGGGTTCTTCCTAAGGGAAAAGCCGTGAAAGCAGCCATGTTGTGGCACTTCTGCACTCCCTTTGGGATGCCTTTGGCAGATGAAGTAAGCCTGGAACTCAGGGCTTCCTGGTTAAAAAAATCCAAGCCCTAGGCTGAACCCTAACCCTAACCCTAGGCAGATAAATCAGCCTAGGTATAGGGATGGTGCCAAGGAAAAAGCTGTGAAAGCTGCCATGTTGTTGCACTTTTGTACTCCCCTTGGGATGCCTTGAACAGCTGCAGTGTGCCTGGAGCTAAGGGCTTCCTAGTTTTAAAAATCCTAGCCCTAGGCCTAAGCCTAACAGTAACCCTGGGAAGGTAAATCAGCCTGGTGTTAGGCTTCTTGCCAAGGAAAAAGCCGTGAAAGCAGCCATGTTGTGGCACTTTTGCACTCCCTTTTGGATGCCTTTCACAGCTCCAGTGTGCCTGGAACTCAGGGCTTCCTGATTTTAAAAATCCTAGCCCTAGGCCGAACCCCAACCCTAAGACGAGAAAGGCAAATCAGCCAGGAATTAGGCATGTCCCCAAGGAAAAAGCTGTGGAGGCAGGCATGTTGTGCTACTTTTGCGCTCTTCTTGGCTAGTCCTTCGCAGCTGCTGTGTTCTTGGAACTCAGGGCTTTCTGGTTAATAGACCCTTACCCTAGGCGTAACTCAAACCTTAACCCTAGGAAGGAAAATCAGCCTATGGTTCGGGATGGTCTCATGGAAATATCAGTGGTGGCAGCCAAGTTGCGTCACTTTTGCGCTCCCCTTGGGATGCCTTTCGCAGCTGCAGTGTGCCTGGAGCCCAGGGCTTCCTGGTTTTAAAAGTCCTAGGCCTAAGCCTAACAGTAACCCTAGGAAGGTAAATCAGCCGGGTATTAGGGTTCTTCCTAAGGGAAAAGCCGTGAAAGCAGCCATGTTGTGGCACTTCTGCACTCCCTTTGGGATGCCTTTGGCAGATGAAGTAAGCCTGGAACTCAGGGCTTCCTGGTTAAAGAAATCCAAGCCCTAGGCTGAACCCTAACCCTAACCCTAGGCAGATAAATCAGCCTAGGTATAGGGATGGTGCCAAGGAAAAAGCTGAGAAAGCTGCCATGTTGTTGCACTTTTGTACTCCCCTTGGGATGCCTTGAACAGCTGCAGTGTGCCTGGAGCTAAGGGCTTCCTAGTTTTAAAAATCCTAGCCCTAGGCCTAAGCCTAACAGTAACCCTGGGAAGGCAAATCAGCCTGGTGTTAGGCGTTTTGCCAAGGAAAAAGCCGTGAAAGCAGCCATGTTGTGGCACTTTTGCACTCCCTTTTGGATGCCTTTCACAGCTCCAGTGTGCCTGGAACTCAGGGCTTCCTGATTTTAAAAATCCTAGCCCTAGGCCGAACCCCAACCCTAAGACGAGAAAGGCAAATCAGCCAGGAATTAGGCATGTCCCCAAGGAAAAAGCTGTGGAGGCAGGCATGTTGCGGTACTTTTGCGCTCTTCTTGGGTAGTCCTTCGCAGCTGCTGTGTTCTTGGAACTCAGGGCTTTCTGGTTAATAGACCCTTACCCTAGGCGTAACTCAAACCTTAACCCTAGGAAGGAAAATCAGCCTATGGTTCAGGATGGTCTCATGGAAATATCAGTGGTGGCAGCCAAGTTGCGTCACTTTTGCGCTCCCCTTGGGATGCCTTTCGCAGCTGCAGTGTGCCTGGAGCCCAGGGCTTCCTGGTTTTAAAAGTCCTAGGCCTAAGCCTAACAGTAACCCTAGGAAGGTAAATCAGCCGGGTATTAGGGTTCTTCCTAAGGGAAAAGCCGTGAAAGCAGCCATGTTGTGGCACTTCTGCACTCCCTTTGGGATGCCTTTGGCAGATGAAGTAAGCCTGGAACTCAGGGCTTCCTGGTTAAAGAAATCCAAGCCCTAGGCTGAACCCTAACCCTAACCCTAGGCAGATAAATCAGCCTAGGTATAGGGATGGTGCCAAGGAAAAAGCTGTGAAAGCTGCCATGTTGTTGCACTTTTGTACTCCCCTTGGGATGCCTTGAACAGCTGCAGTGTGCCTGGAGCTAAGGGCTTCCTAGTTTTAAAAATCCTAGCCCTAGGCCTAAGCCTAACAGTAACCCTGGGAAGGTAAATCAGCCTGGTGTTAGGCGTCTTGCCAAGGAAAAAGCCGTGAAAGCAGCCATGTTGTGGCACTTTTGCACTCCCTTTTGGATGCCTTTCACAGCTCCAGTGTGCCTGGAACTCAGGGCTTCCTGCTTTTAAAAATCCTAGCCCTAGGCCGAACCCCAACCCTAAGACGAGAAAGGCAAATCAGCCAGGAATTAGGCATGTCCCCAAGGAAAAAGCTGTGGAGGCAGGCATGTTGTGGTACTTTTGCGCTCTTCTTGGGTAGTCCTTCGCAGCTGCTGTGTTCTTGGAACTCAGGGCTTTCTGGTAAATAGAGCCCTTACCCTAGGCGTAACTCAAACCTTAACCCTAGGAAGGAAAATCAGCCTATGGTTCGGGATGGTCTCATGGAAATATCAGTGGTGGCAGCCAAGTTGCGTCACTTTTGCGCTCCCCTTGGGATGCCTTTCGCAGCTGCAGTGTGCCTGGAGCCCAGGGCTTCCTGGTTTTAAAAGTCCTAGGCCTAAGCCTAACAGTAACCCTAGGAAGGTAAATCAGCCGGGTATTAGGGTTCTTCCTAAGGGAAAAGCCGTGAAAGCAGCCATGTTGTGGCACTTCTGCACTCCCTTTGGGATGCCTTTGGCAGATGAAGTAAGCCTGGAACTCAGGGCTTCCTGGTTAAAGAAATCCAAGCCCTAGGCTGAACCCTAACCCTAACCCTAGGCAGATAAATCAGCCTAGGTATAGGGATGGTGCCAAGGAAAAAGCTGTGAAAGCTGCCATGTTGTTGCACTTTTGTACTCCCCTTGGGATGCCTTGAACAGCTGCAGTGTGCCTGGAGCTAAGGGCTTCCTAGTTTTAAAAATCCTAGCCCTAGGCCTAAGCCTAACAGTAACCCTGGGAAGGTAAATCAGCCTGGTGTTAGGCGTCTTGCCAAGGAAAAAGCCGTGAAAGCAGCCATGTTGTGGCACTTTTGCACTCCCTTTTGGATGCCTTTCACAGCTCCACTGTGCCTGGAACTCAGGGCTTCCTGATTTTAAAAATCCTAGCCCTAGGCCGAACCCCAACCCTAAGACGAGAAAGGCAAATCAGCCAGGAATTAGGCATGTCCCCAAGGAAAAAGCTGTGGAGGCAGGCATGTTGCGGTACTTTTGCGCTCTTCTTGGGTAGTCCTTCGCAGCTGCTGTGTTCTTGGAACTCAGGGCTTTCTGGTTAATAGACCCTTACCCTAGGCCTAACTCTAACCTTAACCCTAGGAAGGAAAATCAGCCTATGGTTCGGGATGGTCTCATGGAAATATCAGTGGTGGCAGCCAAGTTGCGTCACTTTTGCGCTCCCCTTGGGATGCCTTGAACAGCTGCAGTGTGCCTGGAGCCCAGGGCTTCCTGGTTTTAAAAGTCCTAGGCCTAAGCCTAACAGTAACCCTAGGAAGGTAAATCAGCCTGGTGTTAGGCGTCTTGCCAAGGAAAAGGCCGTGAAAGCAGCCATGTTGTGGCACTTCTGCACTCCCTTTTGGATGCCTTTCACAGCTGCAGTGTGCCTGGAACTCAGGGCTTCCTGCTTTTAAAAATCCTAGCCCTAGGCCGAACCCCAACCCTAAGACGAGAAAGGCAAATCAGCCAGGAATTAGGCATGTCCACAAGGAAAAAGCTGTGGAGGCAGGCATGTTGTGGTACTTTTGCGCTCTTCTTGGCTAGTCCTTCGCAGCTGCTGTGTTCTTGGAACTCAGGGCTTTCTGGTTAATAGACCCTTACCCTAGGCGTAACTCAAACCTTAACCCTAGGAAGGAAAATCAGCCTATGGTTCGGGATGGTCTCATGGAAATATCAGTGGTGGCAGCCAAGTTGCGTCACTTTTGCGCTCCCCTTGGGATGCCTTTCGCAGCTGCAGTGTGCCTGGAGCCCAGGGCTTCCTGGTTTTAAAAGTCCTAGGCCTAAGCCTAACAGTAACCCTAGGAAGGTAAATCAGCCGGGTATTAGGGTTCTTCCTAAGGGAAAAGCCGTGAAAGCAGCCATGTTGTGGCACTTCTGCACTCCCTTTGGGATGCCTTTGGCAAATGAAGTAAGCCTGGAACTCAGGGCTTCCTGGTTAAAGAAATCCAAGCCCTAGGCTGAACCCTAACCCTAACCCTAGGCAGATAAATCAGCCTAGGTATAGGGATGGTGCCAAGGAAAAAGCTGTGAAAGCTGCCATGTTGTTGCACTTTTGTACTCCCCTTGGGATGCCTTGAACAGCTGCAGTGTGCCTGGAGCCCAGGGCTTCCTAGTTTTAAAAATCCTAGCCCTAGGCCTAAGCCTAACAGTAACCCTGGGAAGGCAAATCAGCCTGGTGTTAGGCGTTTTGCCAAGGAAAAAGCCGTGAAAGCAGCCATGTTGTGTCACTTTTGCACTCCCTTTTGGATGCCTTTCACAGCTCCAGTGTGCCTGGAACTCAGGGCTTCCTGATTTTAAAAATCCTAGCCCTAGGCCGAACCCCAACCCTAAGACGAGAAAGGCAAATCAGCCAGGAATTAGGCATGTCCCCAAGGAAAAAGCTGTGGAGGCAGGCATGTTGTGGTACTTTTGCGCTCTTCTTGGCTAGTCCTTCGCAGCTGCTGTGTTCTTGGAACTCAGGGCTTTCTGGTTAATAGAACCCTTACCCTAGGCGTAACTAAACCTTAACCCTAGGAAGGAAAATCAAACTATGGTTCGGGATGGTCTCATGGAAATATCAGTGGTGGCAGCCAAGTTGCGTCACTTTTGCGCTCCCCTTGGGATGCCTTTCGCAGCTGCAGTGTGCCTGGAGCCCAGGGCTTCCTGGTTTTAAAAGTCCTAGGCCTAAGCCTAACAGTAACCCTAGGAAGGTAAATCAGCCTGGTGTTAGGCGTCTTGCCAAGGAAAAGGCCGTGAAAGCAGCCATGTTGTGGCACTTCTGCACTCCTTTTTGGATGCCTTTCACAGCTGCAGTGTGCCTGGAACTCAGGGCTTCCTGCTTTTAAAAATCCTAGCCCTAGGCCGAACCCCAACCCTAAGACGAGAAAGGCAAATCAGCCAGGAATTAGGCATGTCCCCAAGGAAAAAGCTGTGGAGGCAGGCATGTTGTGGTACTTTTGCGCTCTTCTTGGGTAGTCCTTCGCAGCTGCTGTGTTCTTGGAACTCAGGGCTTTCTGGTTAATAGACCCTTACCCTAGGCGTAACTCAAACCTTAACCCTAGGAAGGAAAATCAGCCTATGGTTCGGGATGGTCTCATGGAAATATCAGTGGTGGCAGCCAAGTTGCGTCACTTTTGCGCTCCCCTTGGGATGCCTTTCGCAGCTGCAGTGTGCCTGGAGCCCAGGGCTTCCTGGTTTTAAAAGTCCTAGGCCTAAGCCTAACAGTAACCCTAGGAAGGTAAATCAGCCGGGTATTAGGGTTCTTCCTAAGGGAAAAGCCGTGAAAGCAGCCATGTTGTGGCACTTCTGCACTCCCTTTGGGATGCCTTTGGCAGATGAAGTAAGCCTGGAACTCAGGGCTTCCTGGTTAAAGAAATCACAGCCCTAGGCTGAACCCTAACCCTAACCCTAGGCAGATAAATCAGCCTAGGTATAGGGATGGTGCCAAGGAAAAAGCTGTGAAAGCTGCCATGTTGTTGCACTTTTGTACTCCCCTTGGGATGCCTTGAACAGCTGCAGTGTGCCTGGAGCTAAGGGCTTCCTAGTTTTAAAAATCCTAGCCCTAGGCCTAAGCCTAACAGTAACCCTGGGAAGGTAAATCAGCCTGGTGTTAGGCTTCTTGCCAAGGAAAAAGCCGTGAAAGCAGCCATGTTGTGGCACTTTTGCACTCCCTTTTGGATGCCTTTCACAGCTCCAGTGTGCCTGGAACTCAGGGCTTCCTGATTTTAAAAATCCTAGCCCTAGGCCGAACCCCAACCCTAAGACGAGAAAGGCAAATCAGCCAGGAATTAGGCATGTCCCCAAGGAAAAAGCTGTGGAGGCAGGCATGTTGTGCTACTTTTGCGCTCTTCTTGGCTAGTCCTTCGCAGCTGCTGTGTTCTTGGAACTCAGGGCTTTCTGGTTAATAGACCCTTACCCTAGGCGTAACTCAAACCTTAACCCTAGGAAGGAAAATCAGCCTATGGTTCGGGATGGTCTCATGGAAATATCAGTGGTGGCAGCCAAGTTGCGTCACTTTTGCGCTCCCCTTGGGATGCCTTTCGCAGCTGCAGTGTGCCTGGAGCCCAGGGCTTCCTGGTTTTAAAAGTCCTAGGCCTAAGCCTAACAGTAACCCTAGGAAGGTAAATCAGCCGGGTATTAGGGTTCTTCCTAAGGGAAAAGCCGTGAAAGCAGCCATGTTGTGGCACTTCTGCACTCCCTTTGGGATGCCTTTGGCAGATGAAGTAAGCCTGGAACTCAGGGCTTCCTGGTTAAAGAAATCACAGCCCTAGGCTGAACCCTAACCCTAACCCTAGGCAGATAAATCAGCCTAGGTATAGGGATGGTGCCAAGGAAAAAGCTGTGAAAGCTGCCATGTTGTTGCACTTTTGTACTCCCCTTGGGATGCCTTGAACAGCTGCAGTGTGCCTGGAGCTAAGGGCTTCCTAGTTTTAAAAATCCTAGCCCTAGGCCTAAGCCTAACAGTAACCCTGGGAAGGTAAATCAGCCTGGTGTTAGGCTTCTTGCCAAGGAAAAAGCCGTGAAAGCAGCCATGTTGTGGCACTTTTGCACTCCCTTTTGGATGCCTTTCACAGCTCCAGTGTGCCTGGAACTCAGGGCTTCCTGATTTTAAAAATCCTAGCCCTAGGCCGAACCCCAACCCTAAGACGAGAAAGGCAAATCAGCCAGGAATTAGGCATGTCCCCAAGGAAAAAGCTGTGGAGGCAGGCATGTTGTGCTACTTTTGCGCTCTTCTTGGCTAGTCCTTCGCAGCTGCTGTGTTCTTGGAACTCAGGGCTTTCTGGTTAATAGACCCTTACCCTAGGCGTAACTCAAACCTTAACCCTAGGAAGGAAAATCAGCCTATGGTTCGGGATGGTCTCATGGAAATATCAGTGGTGGCAGCCAAGTTGCGTCACTTTTGCGCTCCCCTTGGGATGCCTTTCGCAGCTGCAGTGTGCCTGGAGCCCAGGGCTTCCTGGTTTTAAAAGTCCTAGGCCTAAGCCTAACAGTAACCCTAGGAAGGTAAATCAGCCGGGTATTAGGGTTCTTCCTAAGGGAAAAGCCGTGAAAGCAGCCATGTTGTGGCACTTCTGCACTCCCTTTGGGATGCCTTTGGCAGATGAAGTAAGCCTGGAACTCAGGGCTTCCTGGTTAAAGAAATCCAAGCCCTAGGCTGAACCCTAACCCTAACCCTAGGCAGATAAATCAGCCTAGGTATAGGGATGGTGCCAAGGAAAAAGCTGTGAAAGCTGCCATGTTGTTGCACTTTTGTACTCCCCTTGGGATGCCTTGAACAGCTGCAGTGTGCCTGGAGCCCAGGGCTTCCTAGTTTTAAAAATCCTAGCCCTAGGCCTAAGCCTAACAGTAACCCTGGGAAGGCAAATCAGCCTGGTGTTAGGCGTTTTGCCAAGGAAAAAGCCGTGAAAGCAGCCATGTTGTGTCACTTTTGCACTCCCTTTTGGATGCCTTTCACAGCTGCAGTGTGCCTGGAACTCAGGGCTTCCTGCTTTTAAAAATCCTAGCCCTAGGCCGAACCCCAACCCTAAGACGAGAAAGGCAAATCAGCCAGGAATTAGGCATGTCCCCAAGGAAAAAGCTGTGGAGGCAGGCATGTTGTGGTACTTTTGCGCTCTTCTTGGCTAGTCCTTCGCAGCTGCTGTGTTCTTGGAACTCAGGGCTTTCTGGTTAATAGAACCCTTACCCTAGGCGTAACTAAACCTTAACCCTAGGAAGGAAAATCAAACTATGGTTCGGGATGGTCTCATGGAAATATCAGTGGTGGCAGCCAAGTTGCGTCACTTTTGCGCTCCCCTTGGGATGCCTTTCGCAGCTGCAGTGTGCCTGGAGCCCAGGGCTTCCTGGTTTTAAAAGTCCTAGGCCTAAGCCTAACAGTAACCCTAGGAAGGTAAATCAGCCGGGTATTAGGGTTCTTCCTAAGGGAAAAGCCGTGAAAGCAGCCATGTTGTGGCACTTCTGCACTCCCTTTGGGATGCCTTTGGCAGATGAAGTAAGCCTGGAACTCAGGGCTTCCTGGTTAAAGAAATCCAAGCCCTAGGCTGAACCCTAACCCTAACCCTAGGCAGATAAATCAGCCTAGGTATAGGGATGGTGCCAAGGAAAAAGCTGTGAAAGCTGCCATGTTGTTGCACTTTTGTACTCCCCTTGGGATGCCTTGAACAGCTGCAGTGTGCCTGGAGCTAAGGGCTTCCTAGTTTTAAAAATCCTAGCCCTAGGCCTAAGCCTAACAGTAACCCTGGGAAGGTAAATCAGCCTGGTGTTAGGCGTCTTGCCAAGGAAAAAGCCGTGAAAGCAGCCATGTTGTGGCACTTTTGCACTCCCTTTTGGATGCCTTTCACAGCTGCAGTGTGCCTGGAACTCAGGGCTTCCTGCTTTTAAAAATCCTAGCCCTAGGCCGAACCCCAACCCTAAGACGAGAAAGGCAAATCAGCCAGGAATTAGGCATGTCCCCAAGGAAAAAGCTGTGGAGGCAGGCATGTTGTGCTACTTTTGCGCTCTTCTTGGGTAGTCCTTCGCAGCTGCTGTGTTCTTGGAACTCAGGGCTTTCTGGTTAATAGAGCCCTTACCCTAGGCGTAACTCAAACCTTAACCCTAGGAAGGAAAATCAGCCTATGGTTCGGGATGGTCTCATGGAAATATCAGTGGTGGCAGCCAAGTTGCGTCACTTTTGCGCTCCCCTTGGGATGCCTTTCGCAGCTGCAGTGTGCCTGGAGCCCAGGGCTTCCTGGTTTTAAAAGTCCTAGGCCTAAGCCTAACAGTAACCCTAGGAAGGTAAATCAGCCGGGTATTAGGGTTCTTCCTAAGGGAAAAGCCGTGAAAGCAGCCATGTTGTGGCACTTCTGCACTCCCTTTGGGATGCCTTTGGCAGATGAAGTAAGCCTGGAACTCAGGGCTTCCTGGTTAAAGAAATCACAGCCCTAGGCTGAACCCTAACCCTAACCCTAGGCAGATAAATCAGCCTAGGTATAGGGATGGTGCCAAGGAAAAAGCTGTGAAAGCTGCCATGTTGTTGCACTTTTGTACTCCCCTTGGGATGCCTTGAACAGCTGCAGTGTGCCTGGAGCCCAGGGCTTCCTAGTTTCAAAAATCCTAGCCCTAGGCCTAAGCCTAACAGTAACCCTGGGAAGGTAAATCAGCCTGGTGTTAGGCGTCTTGCCAAGGAAAAAGCCGTGAAAGCAGCCATGTTGTGGCACTTTTGCACTCCCTTTTGGATGCCTTTCACAGCTCCACTGTGCCTGGAACTCAGGGCTTCCTGATTTTAAAAATCCTAGCCCTAGGCCGAACCCCAACCCTAAGACGAGAAAGGCAAATCAGCCAGGAATTAGGCATGTCCCCAAGGAAAAAGCTGTGGAGGCAGGCATGTTGCGGTACTTTTGCGCTCTTCTTGGGTAGTCCTTCGCAGCTGCTGTGTTCTTGGAACTCAGGGCTTTCTGGTTAATAGACCCTTACCCTAGGCGTAACTCAAACCTTAACCCTAGGAAGGAAAATCAGCCTATGGTTCGGGATGGTCTCATGGAAATATCAGTGGTGGCAGCCAAGTTGCGTCACTTTTGCGCTCCCCTTGGGATGCCTTTCGCAGCTGCAGTGTGCCTGGAGCCCAGGGCTTCCTGGTTTTAAAAGTCCTAGGCCTAAGCCTAACAGTAACCCTAGGAAGGTAAATCAGCCTGGTGTTAGGCGTCTTGCCAAGGAAAAGGCCGTGAAAGCAGCCATGTTGTGGCACTTCTGCACTCCCTTTTGGATGCCTTTCACAGCTGCAGTGTGCCTGGAACTCAGGGCTTCCTGCTTTTAAAAATCCTAGCCCTAGGCCGAACCCCAACCCTAAGACGAGAAAGGCAAATCAGCCAGGAATTAGGCATGTCCACAAGGAAAAAGCTGTGGAGGCAGGCATGTTGTGGTACTTTTGCGCTCTTCTTGGCTAGTCCTTCGCAGCTGCTGTGTTCTTGGAACTCAGGGCTTTCTGGTTAATAGACCCTTACCCTAGGCGTAACTCAAACCTTAACCCTAGGAAGGAAAATCAGCCTATGGTTCGGGATGGTCTCATGGAAATATCAGTGGTGGCAGCCAAGTTGCGTCACTTTTGCGCTCCCCTTGGGATGCCTTTCGCAGCTGCAGTGTGCCTGGAGCCCAGGGCTTCCTGGTTTTAAAAGTCCTAGGCCTAAGCCTAACAGTAACCCTAGGAAGGTAAATCAGCCGGGTATTAGGGTTCTTCCTAAGGGAAAAGCCGTGAAAGCAGCCATGTTGTGGCACTTCTGCACTCCCTTTGGGATGCCTTTGGCAGATGAAGTAAGCCTGGAACTCAGGGCTTCCTGGTTAAAAAAATCCAAGCCCTAGGCTGAACCCTAACCCTAACCCTAGGCAGATAAATCAGCCTAGGTATAGGGATGGTGCCAAGGAAAAAGCTGTGAAAGCTGCCATGTTGTTGCACTTTTGTACTCCCCTTGGGATGCCTTGAACAGCTGCAGTGTGCCTGGAGCTAAGGGCTTCCTAGTTTTAAAAATCCTAGCCCTAGGCCTAAGCCTAACAGTAACCCTGGGAAGGTAAATCAGCCTGGTGTTAGGCTTCTTGCCAAGGAAAAAGCCGTGAAAGCAGCCATGTTGTGGCACTTTTGCACTCCCTTTTGGATGCCTTTCACAGCTCCAGTGTGCCTGGAACTCAGGGCTTCCTGATTTTAAAAATCCTAGCCCTAGGCCGAACCCCAACCCTAAGACGAGAAAGGCAAATCAGCCAGGAATTAGGCATGTCCCCAAGGAAAAAGCTGTGGAGGCAGGCATGTTGTGCTACTTTTGCGCTCTTCTTGGCTAGTCCTTCGCAGCTGCTGTGTTCTTGGAACTCAGGGCTTTCTGGTTAATAGACCCTTACCCTAGGCGTAACTCAAACCTTAACCCTAGGAAGGAAAATCAGCCTATGGTTCGGGATGGTCTCATGGAAATATCAGTGGTGGCAGCCAAGTTGCGTCACTTTTGCGCTCCCCTTGGGATGCCTTTCGCAGCTGCAGTGTGCCTGGAGCCCAGGGCTTCCTGGTTTTAAAAGTCCTAGGCCTAAGCCTAACAGTAACCCTAGGAAGGTAAATCAGCCGGGTATTAGGGTTCTTCCTAAGGGAAAAGCCGTGAAAGCAGCCATGTTGTGGCACTTCTGCACTCCCTTTGGGATGCCTTTGGCAGATGAAGTAAGCCTGGAACTCAGGGCTTCCTGGTTAAAGAAATCCAAGCCCTAGGCTGAACCCTAACCCTAACCCTAGGCAGATAAATCAGCCTAGGTATAGGGATGGTGCCAAGGAAAAAGCTGTGAAAGCTGCCATGTTGTTGCACTTTTGTACTCCCCTTGGGATGCCTTGAACAGCTGCAGTGTGCCTGGAGCCCAGGGCTTCCTAGTTTTAAAAATCCTAGCCCTAGGCCTAAGCCTAACAGTAACCCTGGGAAGGCAAATCAGCCTGGTGTTAGGCGTTTTGCCAAGGAAAAAGCCGTGAAAGCAGCCATGTTGTGTCACTTTTGCACTCCCTTTTGGATGCCTTTCACAGCTCCAGTGTGCCTGGAACTCAGGGCTTCCTGATTTTAAAAATCCTAGCCCTAGGCCGAACCCCAACCCTAAGACGAGAAAGGCAAATCAGCCAGGAATTAGGCATGTCCCCAAGGAAAAAGCTGTGGAGGCAGGCATGTTGTGGTACTTTTGCGCTCTTCTTGGCTAGTCCTTCGCAGCTGCTGTGTTCTTGGAACTCAGGGCTTTCTGGTTAATAGAACCCTTACCCTAGGCGTAACTAAACCTTAACCCTAGGAAGGAAAATCAAACTATGGTTCGGGATGGTCTCATGGAAATATCAGTGGTGGCAGCCAAGTTGCGTCACTTTTGCGCTCCCCTTGGGATGCCTTTCGCAGCTGCAGTGTGCCTGGAGCCCAGGGCTTCCTGGTTTTAAAAGTCCTAGGCCTAAGCCTAACAGTAACCCTAGGAAGGTAAATCAGCCGGGTATTAGGGTTCTTCCTAAGGGAAAAGCCGTGAAAGCAGCCATGTTGTGGCACTTCTGCACTCCCTTTGGGATGCCTTTGGCAGATGAAGTAAGCCTGGAAGTCAGGGCTTCCTGGTTAAAAAAATCCAAGCCCTATGCTGAACCCTAACCCTAACCCTAGGCAGATAAATCAGCCTAGGTATAGGGATGGTGCCAAGGAAAAAGCTGTGAAAGCTGCCATGTTGTTGCACTTTTGTACTCCCCTTGGGATGCCTTGAACAGCTGCAGTGTGCCTGGAGCTAAGGGCTTCCTAGTTTTAAAAATCCTAGCCCTAGGCCTAAGCCTAACAGTAACCCTGGGAAGGTAAATCAGCCTGTGTTAGGCGTCTTGCCAAGGAAAAAGCCGTGAAAGCAGCCATGTTGTGGCACTTTTGCACTCCCTTTTGGATGCCTTTCACAGCTCCAGTGTGCCTGGAACTCAGGGCTTCCTGATTTTAAAAATCCTAGCCCTAGGCCGAACCCCAACCCTAAGACGAGAAAGGCAAATCAGCCAGGAATTAGGCATGTCCCCAAGGAAAAAGCTGTGGAGGCAGGCATGTTGTGCTACTTTTGCGCTCTTCTTGGCTAGTCCTTCGCAGCTGCTGTGTTCTTGGAACTCAGGGCTTTCTGGTTAATAGACCCTTACCCTAGGCGTAACTCAAACCTTAACCCTAGGAAGGAAAATCAGCCTATGGTTCGGGATGGTCTCATGGAAATATCAGTGGTGGCAGCCAAGTTGCGTCACTTTTGCGCTCCCCTTGGGATGCCTTTTGCAGCTGCAGTGTGCCTGGAGCCCAGGGCTTCCTGGTTTTAAAAGTCCTAGGCCTAAGCCTAACAGTAACCCTAGGAAGGTAAATCAGCCGGGTATTAGGGTTCTTCCTAAGGGAAAAGCCGTGAAAGCAGCCATGTTGTGGCACTTCTGCACTCCCTTTGGGATGCCTTTGGCAGATGAAGTAAGCCTGGAACTCAGGGCTTCCTGGTTAAAGAAATCCAAGCCCTAGGCTGAACCCTAACCCTAACCTTAGGCAGATAAATCAGCCTAGGTATAGGGATGGTGCCAAGGAAAAAGCTGTGAAAGCTGCCATGTTGTTGCACTTTTGTACTCCCCTTGGGATGCCTTGAACAGCTGCAGTGTGCCTGGAGCTAAGGGCTTCCTAGTTTTAAAAATCCTAGCCCTAGGCCTAAGCCTAACAGTAACCCTGGGAAGGTAAATCAGCCTGGTGTTAGGCGTCTTGCCAAGGAAAAAGCCGTGAAAGCAGCCATGTTGTGGCACTTTTGCACTCCCTTTTGGATGCCTTTCACAGCTCCAGTGTGCCTGGAACTCAGGGCTTCCTGATTTTAAAAATCCTAGCCCTAGGCCGAACCCCAACCCTAAGACGAGAAAGGCAAATCAACCAGGAATTAGGCATGTCCCCAAGGAAAAAGCTGTGGAGGCAGGCGTGTTGTGGTACTTTTGCGCTCTTCTTGGCTAGTCCTTCGCAGTTGCTGTGTTCTTGGAACTCAGGGCTTTCTGGTTAATAGAACCCTCAACCCTAGGCGTAACTAAACCTTAACCCTAGGAAGGAAAATCAACCTATGGTTCGGGATGGTCTCATGGAAATATCTGTGGTGGCAGCCAAGTTGCGTCACTTTTGCGCTCCCCTTGGGATGCCTTTCGCAGCTGCAGTGTGCCTGGAGCCCAGGGCTTCCTGGTTTTAAAAGTCCTAGGCCTAAGCCTAACAGTAACCCTAGGAAGGTAAATCAGCCGGGTATTAGGGTTCTTCCTAAGGGAAAAGCCGTGAAAGCAGCCATGTTGTGGCACTTCTGCACTCCCTTTGGGATGCCTTTGGCAGATGAAGTAAGCCTGGAACTCAGGGCTTCCTGGTTAAAAAAATCCAAGCCCTAGGCTGAACCCTAACCCTAACCCTAGGCAGATAAATCAGCCTAGGTATAGGGATGGTGCCAAGGAAAAAGCTGTGAAAGCTGCCATGTTGTTGCACTTTTGTACTCCCCTTGGGATGCCTTGAACAGCTGCAGTGTGCCTGGAGCTAAGGGCTTCCTAGTTTTAAAAATCCTAGCCCTAGGCCTAAGCCTAACAGTAACCCTGGGAAGGCAAATCAGCCTGGTGTTAGGCTTCTTGCCAAGGAAAAAGCCGTGAAAGCAGCCATGTTGTGGCACTTTTGCACTCCCTTTTGGATGCCTTTCACAGCTCCAGTGTGCCTGGAACTCAGGGCTTCCTGATTTTAAAAATCCTAGCCCTAGGCCGAACCCCAACCCTAAGACGAGAAAGGCAAATCAGCCAGGAATTAGGCATGTCCACAAGGAAAAAGCTGTGGAGGCAGGCATGTTGTGGTACTTTTGCGCTCTTCTTGGCTAGTCCTTCGCAGCTGCTGTGTTCTTGGAACTCAGGGCTTTCTGGTTAATAGAACCCTTACCCTAGGCGTAACTAAACCTTAACCCTAGGAAGGAAAATCAAACTATGGTTCGGGATGGTCTCATGGAAATATCAGTGGTGGCAGCCAAGTTGCGTCACTTTTGCGCTCCCCTTGGGATGCCTTTCGCAGCTGCAGTGTGCCTGGAGCCCAGGGCTTCCTGGTTTTAAAAGTCCTAGGCCTAAGCCTAACAGTAACCCTAGGAAGGTAAATCAGCCGGGTATTAGGGTTCTTCCTAAGGGAAAAGCCGTGAAAGCAGCCATGTTGTGGCACTTCTGCACTCCCTTTGGGATGCCTTTGGCAGATGAAGTAAGCCTGGAACTCAGGGCTTCCTGGTTAAAAAAATCCAAGCCCTAGGCTGAACCCTAACCCTAACCCTAGGCAGATAAATCAGCCTAGGTATAGGGATGGTGCCAAGGAAAAAGCTGTGAAAGCTGCCATGTTGTTGCACTTTTGTACTCCCCTTGGGATGCCTTGAACCGCTGCAGTGTGCCTGGAGCTAAGGGCTTCCTAGTTTTAAAAATCCTAGCCCTAGGCCTAAGCCTAACAGTAACCCTGGGAAGGTAAATCAGCCTGGTGTTAGGCTTCTTGCCAAGGAAAAGGCCGTGAAAGCAGCCATGTTGTGGCACTTTTGCACTCCCTTTTGGATGCCTTTCACAGCTGCAGTGTGCCTGGAACTCAGGGCTTCCTGCTTTTAAAAATCCTAGCCCTAGGCCGAACCCCAACCCTAAGACGAGAAAGGCAAATCAGCCAGGAATTAGGCATGTCCCCAAGGAAAAAGCTGTGGAGGCAGGCATGTTGTGCTACTTTTGCGCTCTTCTTGGCTAGTCCTTCGCAGCTGCTGTGTTCTTGGAACTCAGGGCTTTCTGGTTAATAGACCCTTACCCTAGGCGTAACTCAAACCTTAACCCTAGGAAGGAAAATCAGCCTATGGTTCGGGATGGTCTCATGGAAATATCAGTGGTGGCAGCCATGTTGCGTCACTTTTGCGCTCCCCTTGGGATGCCTTTTGCAGCTGCAGTGTGCCTGGAGCCCAGGGCTTCCTGGTTTTAAAAGTCCTAGGCCTAAGCCTAACAGTAACCCTAGGAAGGTAAATCAGCCGGGTATTAGGGTTCTTCCTAAGGGAAAAGCCGTGAAAGCAGCCATGTTGTGGCACTTCTGCACTCCCTTTGGGATGCCTTTGGCAGATGAAGTAAGCCTGGAACTCAGGGCTTCCTGGTTAAAAAAATCCAAGCCCTAGGCTGAACCCTAACCCTAACCCTAGGCAGATAAATCAGCCTAGGTATAGGGATGGTGCCAAGGAAAAAGCTGTGAAAGCTGCCATGTTGTTGCACTTTTGTACTCCCCTTGGGATGCCTTGAACAGCTGCAGTGTGCCTGGAGCTAAGGGCTTCCTAGTTTTAAAAATCCTAGCCCTAGGCCTAAGCCTAACAGTAACCCTGGGAAGGTAAATCAGCCTGGTGTTAGGCTTCTTGCCAAGGAAAAAGCCGTGAAAGCAGCCATGTTGTGGCACTTTTGCACTCCCTTTTGGATGCCTTTCACAGCTCCAGTGTGCCTGGAACTCAGGGCTTCCTGATTTTAAAAATCCTAGCCCTAGGCCGAACCCCAACCCTAAGACGAGAAAGGCAAATCAGCCAGGAATTAGGCATGTCCCCAAGGAAAAAGCTGTGGAGGCAGGCATGTTGTGCTACTTTTGCGCTCTTCTTGGCTAGTCCTTCGCAGCTGCTGTGTTCTTGGAACTCAGGGCTTTCTGGTTAATAGACCCTTACCCTAGGCGTAACTCAAACCTTAACCCTAGGAAGGAAAATCAGCCTATGGTTCGGGATGGTCTCATGGAAATATCAGTGGTGGCAGCCAAGTTGCGTCACTTTTGCGCTCCCCTTGGGATGCCTTTCGCAGCTGCAGTGTGCCTGGAGCCCAGGGCTTCCTGGTTTTAAAAGTCCTAGGCCTAAGCCTAACAGTAACCCTAGGAAGGTAAATCAGCCGGGTATTAGGGTTCTTCCTAAGGGAAAAGCCGTGAAAGCAGCCATGTTGTGGCACTTCTGCACTCCCTTTGGGATGCCTTTGGCAGATGAAGTAAGCCTGGAACTCAGGGCTTCCTGGTTAAAGAAATCACAGCCCTAGGCTGAACCCTAACCCTAACCCTAGGCAGATAAATCAGCCTAGGTATAGGGATGGTGCCAAGGAAAAAGCTGAGAAAGCTGCCATGTTGTTGCACTTTTGTACTCCCCTTGGGATGCCTTGAACAGCTGCAGTGTGCCTGGAGCTAAGGGCTTCCTAGTTTTAAAAATCCTAGCCCTAGGCCTAAGCCTAACAGTAACCCTGGGAAGGTAAATCAGCCTGGTGTTAGGCGTCTTGCCAAGGAAAAGGCCGTGAAAGCAGCCATGTTGTGGCACTTTTGCACTCCCTTTTGGATGCCTTTCACAGCTCCAGTGTGCCTGGAACTCAGGGCTTCCTGATTTTAAAAATCCTAGCCCTAGGCCGAACCCCAACCCTAAGACGAGAAAGGCAAATCAGCCAGGAATTAGGCATGTCCCCAAGGAAAAAGCTGTGGAGGCAGGCATGTTGTGGTACTTTTGCGCTCTTCTTGGCTAGTCCTTCGCAGCTGCTGTGTTCTTGGAACTCAGGGCTTTCTGGTTAATAGAACCCTTACCCTAGGCGTAACTAAACCTTAACCCTAGGAAGGAAAATCAAACTATGGTTCGGGATGGTCTCATGGAAATATCAGTGGTGGCAGCCAAGTTGCGTCACTTTTGCGCTCCCCTTGGGATGCCTTTCGCAGCTGCAGTGTGCCTGGAGCCCAGGGCTTCCTGGTTTTAAAAGTCCTAGGCCTAAGCCTAACAGTAACCCTAGGAAGGTAAATCAGCCGGGTATTAGGGTTCTTCCTAAGGGAAAAGCCGTGAAAGCAGCCATGTTGTGGCACTTCTGCACTCCCTTTGGGATGCCTTTGGCAGATGAAGTAAGCCTGGAACTCAGGGCTTCCTGGTTAAAAAAATCCAAGCCCTAGGCTGAACCCTAACCCTAACCCTAGGCAGATAAATCAGCCTAGGTATAGGGATGGTGCCAAGGAAAAAGCTGTGAAAGCTGCCATGTTGTTGCACTTTTGTACTCCCCTTGGGATGCCTTGAACAGCTGCAGTGTGCCTGGAGCCCAGGGCTTCCTAGTTTTAAAAATCCTAGCCCTAGGCCTAAGCCTAACAGTAACCCTGGGAAGGCAAATCAGCCTGGTGTTAGGCGTTTTGCCAAGGAAAAAGCCGTGAAAGCAGCCATGTTGTGGCACTTTTGCACTCCCTTTTGGATGCCTTTCACAGCTCCAGTGCGCCTGGAACTCAGGGCTTCCTGATTTTAAAAATCCTAGCCCTAGGCCGAACACCAACCCTAAGACGAGAAAGGCAAATCAGCCAGGAATTAGGCATGTCCCCAAGGAAAAAGCTGTGGAGGCAGGCATGTTGTGCTACTTTTGCGCTCTTCTTGGCTAGTCCTTCGCAGCTGCTGTGTTCTTGGAACTCAGGGCTTTCTGGTTAATAGACCCTTACCCTAGGCGTAACTCAAACCTTAACCCTAGGAAGGAAAATCAGCCTATGGTTCGGGATGGTCTCATGGAAATATCAGTGGTGGCAGCCAAGTTGCGTCACTTTTGCGCTCCCCTTGGGATGCCTTTCGCAGCTGCAGTGTGCCTGGAGCCCAGGGCTTCCTGGTTTTAAAAGTCCTAGGCCTAAGCCTAACAGTAACCCTAGGAAGGTAAATCAGCCGGGTATTAGGGTTCTTCCTAAGGGAAAAGCCGTGAAAGCAGCCATGTTGTGGCACTTCTGCACTCCCTTTGGGATGCCTTTGGCAGATGAAGTAAGCCTGGAACTCAGGGCTTCCTGGTTAAAGAAATCCAAGCCCTAGGCTGAACCCTAACCCTAACCCTAGGCAGATAAATCAGCCTAGGTATAGGGATGGTGCCAAGGAAAAAGCTGTGAAAGCTGCCATGTTGTTACACTTTTGTACTCCCCTTGGGATGCCTTGAACAGCTGCAGTGTGCCTGGAGCCCAGGGCCTCCTAGTTTTAAAAATCCTAGCCCTAGGCCTAAGCCTAACAGTAACCCTGGGAAGGTAGATCAGCCTGGTGTTAGGCTTCTTGCCAAGGAAAAAGCCGTGAAAGCAGCCATGTTGTGGCACTTTTGCACTCCCTTTTGGATGCCTTTCACAGCTCCAGTGTGCCTGGAACTCAGGGCTTCCTGCTTTTAAAAATCCTAGCCCTAGGCCGAACCCCAACCCTAAGACGAGAAAGGCAAATCAGCCAGGAATTAGGCATGTCCCCAAGGAAAAAGCTGTGGAGGCAGGCATGTTGTGGTACTTTTGCGCTCTTCTTGGGTAGTCCTTCGCAGCTGCTGTGTTCTTGGAACTCAGGGCTTTCTGGTTAATAGACCCTTACCCTAGGCGTAACTCAAACCTTAACCCTAGGAAGGAAAATCAGCCTATGGTTCGGGATGGTCTCATGGAAATATCAGTGGTGGCAGCCAAGTTGCGTCACTTTTGCGCTCCCCTTGGGATGCCTTTCGCAGCTGCAGTGTGCCTGGAGCCCAGGGCTTCCTGGTTTTAAAAGTCCTAGTCCTAAGCCTAACAGTAACCCTAGGAAGGTAAATCAGCCGGGTATTAGGGTTCTTCCTAAGGGAAAAGCCGTGAAAGCAGCCATGTTGTGGCACTTCTGCACTCCCTTTGGGATGCCTTTGGCAGATGAAGTAAGCCTGGAACTCAGGGCTTCCTGGTTAAAGAAATCCAAGCCCTAGGCTGAACCCTAACCCTAGGCAGATAAATCAGCCTAGGTATAGGGATGGTGCCAAGGAAAAAGCTGTGAAAGCTGCCATGTTGTTACACTTTTGTACTCCCCTTGGGATGCCTTGAACAGCTGCAGTGTGCCTGGAGCCCAGGGCTTCCTAGTTTTAAAAATCCTAGCCCTAGGCCTAAGCCTAACAGTAACCCTGGGAAGGTAAATCAGCCTGGTGTTAGGCTTCTTGCCAAGGAAAAAGCCGTGAAAGCAGCCATGTTGTGTCACTTTTGCACTCCCTTTTGGATGCCTTTCACAGCTCCAGTGTGCCTGGAACTCAGGGCTTCCTGCTTTTAAAAATCCTAGCCCTAGGCCGAACCCCAACCCTAAGACGAGAAAGGCAAATCAGCCAGGAATTAGGCATGTCCCCAAGGAAAAAGCTGTGGAGACAGGCATGTTGTGGTACTTTTGCGCTCTTCTTGGCTAGTCCTTCGCAGCTGCTGTGTTCTTGGAACTCAGGGCTTTCTGGTTAATAGACCCTTACCCTAGGCGTAACTCAAACCTTAACCCTAGGAAGGAAAATCAGCCTATGGTTCGGGATGGTCTCATGGAAATATCAGTGGTGGCAGCCAAGTTGCGTCACTTTTGCGCTCCCATTGGGATGCCTTTCGCAGCTGCAGTGTGCCTGGAGCCCAGGGCTTCCTGGTTTTAAAAGTCCTAGGCCTAAGCCTAACAGTAACCCTAGGAAGGTAAATCAGCCGGGTATTAGGCTTCTTCCTAAGGGAAAAGCCGTGAAAGCAGCCATGTTGTGGCACTTCTGCACTCCCTTTGGGATGCCTTTGGCAGATGAAGTAAGCCTGGAACTCAGGGCTTCCTGGTTAAAGAAATCCAAGCCCTAGGCTGAACCCTAACCCTCGGCAGATAAATCAGCCTAGGTATAGGGATGGTGCCAAGGAAAAAGCTGTGAAAGCTGCCATGTTGTTACAATTTTGTACTCCCCTTGGGATGCCTTGAACAGCTGCAGTGTGCCTGGAGCCCAGGGCCTCCTAGTTTTAAAAATCCTAGCCCTAGGCCTAAGCCTAACAGTAACCCTGGGAAGGTAAATCAGCCTGGTGTTAGGCGACTTGCCAAGGAAAAAGCCGTGAAAGCAGCCATGTTGTGGCACTTTTGCACTCCCTTTTGGATGCCTTTCACAGCTCCAGTGTGCCTGGAACTCAGGGCTTCCTGATTTTAAAAATCCTAGCCCTAGGCCGAACCCCAACCCTAAGACGAGAAAGGCAAATCAGCCAGGAATTAGGCATGTCCCCAAGGAAAAAGCTGTGGAGGCAGGCATGTTGTGGTACTTTTGCGCTCTTCTTGGCTAGTCCTTCGCAGCTGCTGTGTTCTTGGAACTCAGGGCTTTCTGGTTAATAGACCCTTACCCTAGGCGTAACTCAAACCTTAACCCTAGGAAGGAAAATCAGCCTATGGTTCGGGATGGTCTCATGGAAATATCAGTGGTGGCAGCCAAGTTGCGTCACTTTTGCGCTCCCCTTGGGATGCCTTTTGCAGCTGCAGTGTGCCTGGAGCCCCGGGCTTCCTGGTTTTAAAAGTCCTAGTCCTAAGCCTAACAGTAACCCTAGGAAGGTAAATCAGCCGGGTATTAGGGTTCTTCCTAAGGGAAAAGCCGTGAAAGCAGCCATGTTGTGGCACTTCTGCACTCCCTTTGGGATGCCTTTGGCAGATGAAGTAAGCCTGGAACTCAGGGCTTCCTGGTTAAAGAAATCCAAGCCCTAGGCTGAACCCTAACCCTAGGCAGATAAATCAGCCTAGGTATAGGAATGGTGCCAAGGAAAAAGCTGTGAAAGCTGCCATGTTGTTACACTTTTGTACTCCCCTTGGGATGCCTTGAACAGCTGCAGTGTGCCTGGAGCTAAGGGCTTCCTAGTTTTAAAAATCCTAGCCCTAGGCCTAAGCCTAACAGTAACCCTGGGAAGGTAAATCAGCCTGGTGTTAGGCTTCTTGCCAAGGAAAAAGCCGTGAAAGCAGCCATGTTGTGGCACTTTTGCACTCCCTTTTGGATGCCTTTCACAGCTCCAGTGTGCCTGGAACTCAGGGCTTCCTGATTTTAAAAATCCTAGCCCTAGGCCGAACCCCAACCCTAAGACGAGAAAGGCAAATCAGCCAGGAATTAGGCATGTCCCCAAGGAAAAAGCTGTGGAGGCAGGCATGTTGTGGTACTTTTGCGCTCTTCTTGGCTAGTCCTTCGCAGCTGCTGTGTTCTTGGAACTCAGGGCTTTCTGGTTAATAGACCCTTACCCTAGGCGTAACTCAAACCTTAACCCTAGGAAGGAAAATCAGCCTATGGTTCGGGATGGTCTCATGGAAATATCAGTGGTGGCAGCCAAGTTGCGTCACTTTTGCGCTCCCCTTGGGATGCCTTTTGCAGCTGCAGTGTGCCTGGAGCCCAGGGCTTCCTGGTTTTAAAAGTCCTAGGCCTAAGCCTAACAGTAACCCTGGGAAGGTAAATCAGCCGGGTATTAGGGTTCTTCCTAAGGGAAAAGCCGTGAAAGCAGCCATGTTGTGGCACTTCTGCACTCCCTTTGGGATGCCTTTGGCAGATGAAGTAAGCCTGGAACTCAGGGCTTCCTGGTTAAAGAAATCCAAGCCCTAGGCTGAACCCTAACCCTAACCCTAGGCAGATAAATCAGCCTAGGTATAGGGATGGTGCCAAGGAAAAAGCTGTGAAAGCTGCCATGTTGTTGCACTTTTGTACTCCCCTTGGGATGCCTTGAACAGCTGCAGTGTGCCTGGAGCCCAGGGCTTCCTACTTTTAAAAATCCTAGCGCTAGGCCTAAGCCTAACAGTAACCCTGGGAAGGCAAATCAGCCTGGTGTTAGGCGTCTTGCCAAGGAAAAAGCCGTGAAAGCAGCCATGTTGTGGCACTTTTGCACTCCCTTTTGGATGCCTTCCACAGCTCCAGTGTGCCTGGAACTCAGGGCTTCCTGATTTTAAAAATCCTAGCCCTAGGCCGAACCCCAACCCTAAGACGAGAAAGGCAAATCAGCCAGGAATTAGGCATGTCCCCAAGGAAAAAGCTGTGGAGGCAGGCATGTTGTGGTACTTTTGCGCTCTTCTTGGCTAGTCCTTCGCAGCTGCTGTGTTCTTGGAACTCAGGGCTTTCTGGTTAATAGACCCTTACCATAGGCGTAACTCAAACATTAACCCTAGGAAGGAAAATCAGCCTATGGTTCGGGATGGTCTCATGGAAATATCAGTGGTGGCAGCCAAGTTGCGTCACTTTTGCGCTCCCCTTGGGATGCCTTTTGCAGCTGCAGTGTGCCTGGAGCCCAGGGCTTCCTGGTTTTAAAAGTCCTAGGCCTAAGCCTAACAGTAACCCTAGGAAGGTAAATCAGCCGGGTATTAGGGTTCTTCCTAAGGGAAAAGCCGTGAAAGCAGCCATGTTGTGGCACTTCTGCACTCCCTTTGGGATGCCTTTGGCAGATGAAGTAAGCCTGGAACTCAGGGCTTCCTGGTTAAAGAAATCCAAGCCCTAGGCTGAACCCTAACCCTAACCCTAGGCAGATAAATCAGCCTAGGTATAGGGATGGTGCCAAGGAAAAAGCTGTGAAAGCTGCCATGTTGTTGCACTTTTGTACTCCACTTGGGATGCCTTGAACAGCTGCAGTGTGCCTGGAGCCCAGGGCTTCCTAGTTTTAAAAATCCTAGCCCTAGGCCTAAGCCTAACAGTAACCCTGGGAAAGTAAATCAGCCTGGTGTTAGGCTTCTTGCCAAGGAAAAAGCCGTGAAAGCAGCCATGTTGTGGCACTTTTGCACTCCCTTTTGGATGCCTTTCACAGCTCCAGTGTGCCTGGAACTCAGGGCTTCCTGATTTTAAAAATCCTAGCCCTAGGCCGAACCCCAACCCTAAGACGAGAAAGGCAAATCAGCCAGGAATTAGGCATGTCCCCAAGGAAAAAGCTGTGGAGGCAGGCATGTTGTGGTACTTTTGCGCTCTTCTTGGCTAGTCCTTCGCAGCTGCTGTGTTCTTGGAACTCAGGGCTTTCTGGTAAATAGAGCCCTTACCCTAGGCGTAACTCAAACCTTAACCCTAGGAAGGAAAATCAGCCTATGGTTCGGGATGGTCTCATGGAAATATCAGTGGTGGCAGCCAAGTTGCGTCACTTTTGCGCTCCCCTTGGGATGCCTTTCGCAGCTGCAGTGTGCCTGGAGCCCAGGGCTTCCTGGTTTTAAAAGTCCTAGGCCTAAGCCTAACAGTAACCCTAGGAAGGTAAATCAGCCGGGTATTAGGGTTCTTCCTAAGGGAAAAGCCGTGAAAGCAGCCATGTTGTGGCACTTCTGCACTCCCTTTGGGATGCCTTTGGCAGATGAAGTAAGCCTGGAACTCAGGGCTTCCTGGTTAAAGAAATCACAGCCCTAGGCTGAACCCTAACCCTAACCCTAGGCAGATAAATCAGCCTAGGTATAGGGATGGTGCCAAGGAAAAAGCTGTGAAAGCTGCCATGTTGTTACACTTTTGTACTCCCCTTGGGATGCCTTGAACAGCTGCAGTGTGCCTGGAGCCCAGGGCTTCCTAGTTTCAAAAATCCTAGCCCTAGGCCTAAGCCTAACAGTAACCCTGGGAAGGTAAATCAGCCGGGTATTAGGGTTCTTCCTAAGGGAAAAGCTGTGAAAGCAGGCATGTTGTGGCACTTCTGCACTCCCTTTTGGATGCCTTTCACAGCTTCAGTGTGCCTGGAACTCAGGGCTTCCTGATTTTAAAAATCCTAGCCCTAGGCCGAACCCCAACCCTAAGACGAGAAAGGCAAATCAGCCAGGAATTAGGCATGTCCCCAAGGAAAAAGCTGTGGAGGCAGGCATGTTGTGCTACTTTTGCGCTCTTCTTGGGTAGTCCTTCGCAGCTGCTGTGTTCTTGGAACTCAGGGCTTTCTGGTTAATAGAACCCTTACCCTAGGCGTAACTCAAACCTTAACCCTAGGAAGGAAAATCAGCCTATGGTTCGGGATGGTCTCATGGAAATATCAGTGGTGGCAGCCAAGTTGCGTCACTTTTGCGCTCCCCTTGGGATGCCTTTCGCAGCTGCAGTGTGCCTGGAGCCCAGGGCTTCCTGGTTTTAAAAGTCCTAGGCCTAAGCCTAACAGTAACCCTAGGAAGGTAAATCAGCCGGGTATTAGGGTTCTTCCTAAGGGAAAAGCCGTGAAAGCAGCCATGTTGTGGCACTTCTGCACTCCCTTTGGGATGCCTTTGGCAGATGAAGTAAGCCTGGAACTCAGGGCTTCCTGGTTAAAGAAATCCAAGCCCTAGGCTGAACCCTAACCCTAACCCTAGGCAGATAAATCAGCCTAGGTATAGGGATGGTGCCAAGGAAAAAGCTGTGAAAGCTGCCATGTTGTTGCACTTTTGTACTCCCCTTGGGATGCCTTGAACAGCTGCAGTGTGCCTGGAGCCCAGGGCTTCCTAGTTTTAAAAATCCTAGCTCTAGGCCTAAGCCTAACAGTAACCCTGGGAAGGTATATCAGCCTGGTGTTAGGCTTCTTGCCAAGGAAAAAGCCGTGAAAGCAGCCATGTTGTGGCACTTTTGCACTCCCTTTTGGATGCCTTTCACAGCTGCAGTGGCCTGGAACTCAGGGCTTCCTGCTTTTAAAAATCCTAGCCCTAGGCCGAACCCCAACCCTAAGACGAGAAAGGCAAATCAGCCAGGAATTAGGCATGTCCCCAAGGAAAAAGCTGTGGAGGCAGGCATGTTGTGCTACTTTTGCGCTCTTCTTGGGTAGTCCTTCGCAGCTGCTGTGTTCTTGGAACTCAGGGCTTTCTGGTTAATAGAACCCTTACCCTAGGCGTAACTCAAACCTTAACCCTAGGAAGGAAAATCAGCCTATGGTTCGGGATGGTCTCATGGAAATATCAGTGGTGGCAGCCAAGTTGCGTCACTTTTGCGCTCCCCTTGGGATGCCTTTTGCAGCTGCAGTGTGCCTGGAGCCCAGGGCTTCCTGGTTTTAAAAGTCCTAGGCCTAAGCCTAACAGTAGCCCTAGGAAGGTAAATGAGCCTGGTGTTAGGGTTCTTCCTAAGGGAAAAGCCGTGAAAGCAGCCATGTTGTGGCACTTCTGCACTCCCTTTTGGATGCCTTTCACAGCTCCAGTGTGCCTGGAACTCAGGGCTTCCTGATTTTAAAAATCCTAGCCCTAGGCCGAACCCCAACCCTAAGACGAGAAAGGCAAATCAGCCAGGAATTAGGCATGTCCCCAAGGAAAAAGCTGTGGAGGCAGGCATGTTGTGGTACTTTTGCGCTCTTCTTGGCTAGTCCTTCGCAGCTGCTGTGTTCTTGGAACTCAGGGCTTTCTGGTTAATAGAACCCTTACCCTAGGCGTAACTCAAACCTTAACCCTAGGAAGGAAAATCAGCCTATGGTTCGGGATGGTCTCATGGAAATATCAGTGGTGGCAGCCAAGTTGCGTCACTTTTGCGCTCCCCTTGGGATGCCTTTCGCAGCTGCAGTGTGCCTGGAGCCCAGGGCTTCCTGGTTTTAAAAGTCCTAGGCCTAAGCCTAACAGTAACCCTAGGAAGGTAAATCAGCCGGGTATTAGGGTTCTTCCTAAGGGAAAAGCCGTGAAAGCAGCCATGTTGTGGCACTTCTGCACTCCCTTTGGGATGCCTTTGGCAGATGAAGTAAGCCTGGAACTCAGGGCTTCCTGGTTAAAGAAATCACAGCCCTAGGCTGAACCCTAACCCTAACCCTAGGCAGATAAATCAGCCTAGGTATAGGGATGGTGCCAAGGAAAAAGCTGTGAAAGCTGCCATGTTGTTGCACTTTTGTACTCCCCTTGGGATGCCTTGAACAGCTGCAGTGTGCCTGGAGCCCAGGGCTTCCTAGTTTCAAAAATCCTAGCCCTAGGCCTAAGCCTAACAGTAACCCTGGGAAAGTAAGTCAGCCTGGTGTTAGGCTTCTTGCCAAGGAAAAAGCCGTGAAAGCAGCCATGTTGTGGCACTTTTGCACTCCCTTTTGGATGCCTTTCACAGCTCCAGTGTGACTGGAACTCAGGGCTTCCTGATTTTAAAAATCCTAGCCCTAGGCCGAACCCCAACCCTAAGACGAGAAAGGCAAATCAGCCAGGAATTAGGCATGTCCCCAAGGAAAAAGCTGTGGAGGCAGGCATGTTGTGGTACTTTTGCGCTCTTCTTGGCTAGTCCTTCGCAGCTGCTGTGTTCTTGGAACTCAGGGCTTTCTGGTTAATAGAGCCCTTACCCTAGGCGTAACTCAAACCTTAACCCTAGGAAGGAAAATCAACCTATGGTCACGATGGTCTCATGGAAATATCAGTGGTGGCAGCCAAGTTGCGTCACTTTTGTGCTCCCCTTGGGATGCCTTTCGCAGCTGCAGTGTGCCTGGAGCCCAGGGCTTCCTGGTTTTAAAAGTCCTAGGCCTAAGCCTAACAGTAACCCTAGGAAGGTAAATCAGCCGGGTATTAGGGTTCTTCCTAAGGGAAAAGCCGTGAAAGCAGCCATGTTGTGGAACTTCTGCACTCCCTTTTGGATGCCTTTCACAGCTGCAGTGTGCCTGGAACTCAGGGCTTCCTGGTTAAAGAAATCCAAGCCCTAGGCTGAACCCTAACCCTAACCCTAGGCAGATAAATCAGCCTAGGTATAGGGATGGTGCCAAGGAAAAAGCTGTGAAAGCTGCCATGTTGTTGCACTTTTGTACTCCCCTTGGGATGCCTTGAACAGCTGCAGTGTGCCTGGAGCCCAGGGCTTCCTAGTTTCAAAAATCCTAGCCCTAGGCCTAAGCCTAACAGTAACCCTGGGAAAGTAAGTCAGCCTGGTGTTAGGCTTCTTGCCAAGGAAAAAGCCGTGAAAGCAGCCATGTTGTGTCACTTTTGCACTCCCTTTTGGATGCCTTTCACAGCTCCAGTGTGCCTGGAACTCAGGGCTTCCTGATTTTAAAAATCCTAGCCCTAGGCCGAACCCCAACCCTAAGACGAGAAAGGCAAATCAGCCAGGAATTAGGCATGTCCCCAAGGAAAAAGCTGTGGAGGCAGGCATGTTGTGGTACTTTTGCGCTCTTCTTGGCTAGTCCTTCGCAGCTGCTGTGTTCTTGGAACTCAGGGCTTTCTGGTTAATAGAACCCTTACCCTAGGCGTAACTCAAACCTTAACCCTAGGAAGGAAAATCAGCCTATGGTTCGGGATGGTCTCATGGAAATATCAGTGGTGGCAGCCAAGTTGCGTCACTTTTGCGCTCCCCTTGGGATGCCTTTCGCAGCTGCAGTGTGCCTGGAGCCCAGGGCTTCCTGGTTTTAAAAGTCCTAGGCCTAAGCCTAACAGTAACCCTAGGAAGGTAAATCAGCCGGGTATTAGGGTTCTTCCTAAGGGAAAAGCCGTGAAAGCAGCCATGTTGTGGCACTTCTGCACTCCCTTTGGGATGCCTTTGGCAGATGAAGTAAGCCTGGAACTCAGGGCTTCCTGGTTAAAGAAATCACAGCCCTAGGCTGAACCCTAACCCTAACCCTAGGCAGATAAATCAGCCTAGGTATAGGGATGGTGCCAAGGAAAAAGCTGTGAAAGCTGCCATGTTGTTGCACTTTTGTACTCCCCTTGGGATGCCTTGAACAGCTGCAGTGTGCCTGGAGCCCAGGGCTTCCTAGTTTCAAAAATCCTAGCCCTAGGCCTAAGCCTAACAGTAACCCTGGGAAAGTAAGTCAGCCTGGTGTTAGGCGTCTTGCCAAGGAAAAAGCCGTGAAAGCAGCCATGTTGTGGCACTTTTGCACTCCCTTTTGGATGCCTTTCACAGCTCCAGTGTGACTGGAACTCAGGGCTTCCTGATTTTAAAAATCCTAGCCCTAGGCCGAACCCCAACCCTAAGACGAGAAAGGCAAATCAGCCAGGAATTAGGCATGTCCCCAAGGAAAAAGCTGTGGAGGCAGGCATGTTGTGGTACTTTTGCGCTCTTCTTGGCTAGTCCTTCGCAGCTGCTGTGTTCTTGGAACTCAGGGCTTTCTGGTTAATAGAGCCCTTACCCTAGGCGTAACTCAAACCTTAACCCTAGGAAGGAAAATCAACCTATGGTCACGATGGTCTCATGGAAATATCAGTGGTGGCAGCCAAGTTGCGTCACTTTTGTGCTCCCCTTGGGATGCCTTTCGCAGCTGCAGTGTGCCTGGAGCCCAGGGATTCCTGGTTTTAAAAGTCCTAGGCCTAAGCCTAACAGTAACCCTAGGAAGGTAAATCAGCCGGGTATTAGGGTTCTTCCTAAGGGAAAAGCCGTGAAAGCAGGCATGTTGTGGAACTTCTGCACTCCCTTTTGGATGCCTTTCACAGCTGCAGTGTGCCTGGAACTCAGGGCTTCCTGATTTTAAAAATCCTAGCCCTAGGCCGAACCCCAACTCTAAGACGAGAAAGGCAAATCAGCCAGGAATTAGGCATGTCCCCAAGGAAAAAGCTGTGGAGGCAGGCATGTTGTGCTACTTTTGCGCTCTTCTTGGCTAGTCCTTCGCAGCTGCTGTGTTCTTGGAACTCAGGGCTTTCTGGTTAATAGAGCCCTTACCCTAGGCGTAACTCAAACCTTAACCCTAGGAAGGAAAATCAACCTATGGTCACGATGGTCTCATGGAAATATCAGTGGTGGCAGCCAAGTTGCGTCACTTTTGTGCTCCCCTTGGGATGCCTTTCGCAGCTGCAGTGTGCCTGGAGCCCAGGGCTTCCTGGTTTTAAAAGTCCTAGGCCTAAGCCTAACAGTAACCCTAGGAAGGTAAATCAGCCGGGTATTAGGGTTCTTCCTAAGGGAAAAGCCGTGAAAGCAGGCATGTTGTGGAACTTCTGCACTCCCTTTTGGATGCCTTTCACAGCTGCAGTGTGCCTGGAACTCAGGGCTTCCTGATTTTAAAAATCCTAGCCCTAGGCCGAACCCCAACTCTAAGACGAGAAAGGCAAATCAGCCAGGAATTAGGCATGTCCCCAAGGAAAAAGCTGTGGAGGCAGGCATGTTGTGCTACTTTTGCGCTCTTCTTGGCTAGTCCTTCGCAGCTGCTGTGTTCTTGGAACTCAGGGCTTTCTGGTTAATAGAACCCTTACCCTAGGCGTAACTCAAACCTTAAGCCTAGGAAGGAAAATCAGCCTATGGTTCGGGATGGTCTCATGGAAATATCAGTGGTGGCAGCCAAGTTGCGTCACTTTTGCGCTCCCCTTGGGATGCCTTTCGCAGCTGCAGTGTGCCTGGAGCCCAGGGCTTCCTGGTTTTAAAAGTCCTAGGCCTAAGCCTAACAGTAACCCTAGGAAGGTAAATCAGCCGGGTATTAGGGTTCTTCCTAAGGGAAAAGCCGTGAAAGCAGCCATGTTGTGGCACTTCTGCACTCCCTTTGGGATGCCTTTGGCAGATGAAGTAAGCCTGGAACTCAGGGCTTCCTGGTTAAAGAAATCCAAGCCCTAGGCTGAACCCTAACCCTAACCCTAGGCAGATAAACCAGCCTAGCTATAGGGATGGTGCCAAGGAAAAAGCTGTGAAAGCTGCCATGTTGTTGCACTTTTGTACTCCCCTTGGGATGCCTTGAACAGCTGCAGTGTGCCTGGAGCCCAGGGCTTCCTAGTTTCAAAAATCCTAGCCCTAGGCCTAAGCCTAACAGTAACCCTGGGAAGGTAAATCAGCCTGGTGTTAGGCTTCTTGCCAAGGAAAAAGCCGTGAAAGCAGCCATGTTGTGGCACTTTTGCACTCCCTTTTGGATGCCTTTCACAGCTGCAGTGGCCTGGAACTCAGGGCTTCCTGCTTTTAAAAATCCTAGCCCTAGGCCGAACCCCAACCCTAAGACGAGAAAGGCAAATCAGCCAGGAATTAGGCATGTCCCCAAGGAAAAAGCTGTGGAGGCAGGCATGTTGTGGTACTTTTGCGCTCTTCTTGGCTAGTCCTTCGCAGCTGCTGTGTTCTTGGAACTCAGGGCTTTCTGGTTAATAGAACCCTTACCCTAGGCGTAACTCAAACATTAACCCTAGGAAGGAAAATCAGCCTATGGTTCGGGATGGTCTCATGGAAATATCAGTGGTGGCAGCCAAGTTGCGTCACTTTTGCGCTCCCCTTGGGATGCCTTTTGCAGCTGCAGTGTGCCTGGAGCCCAGGGCTTCCTGGTTTTAAAAGTCCTAGGCCTAAGCCTAACAGTAACCCTAGGAAGGTAAATCAGCCGGGTATTAGGGTTCTTCCTAAGGGAAAAGCCGTGAAAGCAGCCATGTTGTGGCACTTCTGCACTCCCTTTGGGATGCCTTTGGCAAATGAAGTAAGCCTGGAACTCAGGGCTTCCTGGTTAAAGAAATCCAAGCCCTAGGCTGAACCCTAACCCTAACCCTAGGCAGATAAATCAGCCTAGGTATAGGGATGGTGCCAAGGAAAAAGCTGTGAAAGCTGCCATGTTGTTGCACTTTTGTACTCCCCTTGGCATGCCTTGAACAGCTGCAGTGTGCCTGGAGCCCAGGGCTTCCTAGTTTCAAAAATCCTAGCCCTAGGCCTAAGCCTAACAGTAACCCTGGGAAAGTAAGTCAGCCTGGTGTTAGGCTTCTTGCCAAGGAAAAAGCCGTGAAAGCAGCCATGTTGTGTCACTTTTGCACTCCCTTTTGGATGCCTTTCACAGCTCCAGTGTGCCTGGAACTCAGGGCTTCCTGATTTTAAAAATCCTAGCCCTAGGCCGAACCCCAACCCTAAGACGAGAAAGGCAAATCAGCCAGGAATTAGGCATGTCCCCAAGGAAAAAGCTGTGGAGGCAGGCATGTTGTGGTACTTTTGCGCTCTTCTTGGCTAGTCCTTCGCAGCTGCTGTGTTCTTGGAACTCAGGGCTTTCTGGTTAATAGAACCCTTACCCTAGGCGTAACTCAAACCTTAACCCTAGGAAGGAAAATCAGCCTATGGTTCGGGATGGTCTCATGGAAATATCAGTGGTGGCAGCCAAGTTGCGTCACTTTTGCGCTCCCCTTGGGATGCCTTTCGCAGCTGCAGTGTGCCTGGAGCCCAGGGCTTCCTGGTTTTAAAAGTCCTAGGCCTAAGCCTAACAGTAACCCTAGGAAGGTAAATCAGCCGGGTATTAGGGTTCTTCCTAAGGGAAAAGCCGTGAAAGCAGCCATGTTGTGGCACTTCTGCACTCCCTTTGGGATGCCTTTGGCAGATGAAGTAAGCCTGGAACTCAGGGCTTCCTGGTTAAAGAAATCACAGCCCTAGGCTGAACCCTAACCCTAACCCTAGGCAGATAAATCAGCCTAGGTATAGGGATGGTGCCAAGGAAAAAGCTGTGAAAGCTGCCATGTTGTTGCACTTTTGTACTCCCCTTGGGATGCCTTGAACAGCTGCAGTGTGCCTGGAGCCCAGGGCTTCCTAGTTTCAAAAATCCTAGCCCTAGGCCTAAGCCTAACAGTAACCCTGGGAAAGTAAGTCAGCCTGGTGTTAGGCTTCTTGCCAAGGAAAAAGCCGTGAAAGCAGCCATGTTGTGGCACTTTTGCACTCCCTTTTGGATGCCTTTCACAGCTCCAGTGTGACTGGAACTCAGGGCTTCCTGATTTTAAAAATCCTAGCCCTAGGCCGAACCCCAACCCTAAGACGAGAAAGGCAAATCAGCCAGGAATTAGGCATGTCCCCAAGGAAAAAGCTGTGGAGGCAGGCATGTTGTGGTACTTTTGCGCTCTTCTTGGCTAGTCCTTCGCAGCTGCTGTGTTCTTGGAACTCAGGGCTTTCTGGTTAATAGAGCCCTTACCCTAGGCGTAACTCAAACCTTAACCCTAGGAAGGAAAATCAACCTATGGTCACGATGGTCTCATGGAAATATCAGTGGTGGCAGCCAAGTTGCGTCACTTTTGTGCTCCCCTTGGGATGCCTTTCGCAGCTGCAGTGTGCCTGGAGCCCAGGGATTCCTGGTTTTAAAAGTCCTAGGCCTAAGCCTAACAGTAACCCTAGGAAGGTAAATCAGCCGGGTATTAGGGTTCTTCCTAAGGGAAAAGCCGTGAAAGCAGGCATGTTGTGGAACTTCTGCACTCCCTTTTGGATGCCTTTCACAGCTGCAGTGTGCCTGGAACTCAGGGCTTCCTGATTTTAAAAATCCTAGCCCTAGGCCGAACCCCAACTCTAAGACGAGAAAGGCAAATCAGCCAGGAATTAGGCATGTCCCCAAGGAAAAAGCTGTGGAGGCAGGCATGTTGTGCTACTTTTGCGCTCTTCTTGGCTAGTCCTTCGCAGCTGCTGTGTTCTTGGAACTCAGGGCTTTCTGGTTAATAGAGCCCTTACCCTAGGCGTAACTCAAACCTTAACCCTAGGAAGGAAAATCAACCTATGGTCACGATGGTCTCATGGAAATATCAGTGGTGGCAGCCAAGTTGCGTCACTTTTGTGCTCCCCTTGGGATGCCTTTCGCAGCTGCAGTGTGCCTGGAGCCCAGGGCTTCCTGGTTTTAAAAGTCCTAGGCCTAAGCCTAACAGTAACCCTAGGAAGGTAAATCAGCCGGGTATTAGGGTTCTTCCTAAGGGAAAAGCCGTGAAAGCAGGCATGTTGTGGAACTTCTGCACTCCCTTTTGGATGCCTTTCACAGCTGCAGTGTGCCTGGAACTCAGGGCTTCCTGATTTTAAAAATCCTAGCCCTAGGCCGAACCCCAACTCTAAGACGAGAAAGGCAAATCAGCCAGGAATTAGGCATGTCCCCAAGGAAAAAGCTGTGGAGGCAGGCATGTTGTGCTACTTTTGCGCTCTTCTTGGCTAGTCCTTCGCAGCTGCTGTGTTCTTGGAACTCAGGGCTTTCTGGTTAATAGAACCCTTACCCTAGGCGTAACTCAAACCTTAAGCCTAGGAAGGAAAATCAGCCTATGGTTCGGGATGGTCTCATGGAAATATCAGTCGTGGCAGCCAAGTTGCGTCACTTTTGCGCTCCCCTTGGGATGCCTTTCGCAGCTGCAGTGTGCCTGGAGCCCAGGGCTTCCTGGTTTTAAAAGTCCTAGGCCTAAGCCTAACAGTAACCCTAGGAAGGTAAATCAGCCGGGTATTAGGGTTCTTCCTAAGGGAAAAGCCGTGAAAGCAGCCATGTTGTGGCACTTCTGCACTCCCTTTGGGATGCCTTTGGCAGATGAAGTAAGCCTGGAACTCAGGGCTTCCTGGTTAAAGAAATCCAAGCCCTAGGCTGAACCCTAACCCTAACCCTAGGCAGATAAACCAGCCTAGCTATAGGGATGGTGCCAAGGAAAAAGCTGTGAAAGCTGCCATGTTGTTGCACTTTTGTACTCCCCTTGGGATGCCTTGAACAGCTGCAGTGTGCCTGGAGCCCAGGGCTTCCTAGTTTCAAAAATCCTAGCCCTAGGCCTAAGCCTAACAGTAACCCTGGGAAGGTAAATCAGCCTGGTGTTAGGCTTCTTGCCAAGGAAAAAGCCGTGAAAGCAGCCATGTTGTGGCACTTTTGCACTCCCTTTTGGATGCCTTTCACAGCTGCAGTGGCCTGGAACTCAGGGCTTCCTGCTTTTAAAAATCCTAGCCCTAGGCCGAACCCCAACCCTAAGACGAGAAAGGCAAATCAGCCAGGAATTAGGCATGTCCCCAAGGAAAAAGCTGTGGAGGCAGGCATGTTGTGCTACTTTTGCGCTCTTCTTGGCTAGTCCTTCGCAGCTGCTGTGTTCTTGGAACTCAGGGCTTTCTGGTTAATAGAACCCTTACCCTAGGCGTAACTCAAACATTAACCCTAGGAAGGAAAATCAGCCTATGGTTCGGGATGGTCTCATGGAAATATCAGTGGTGGCAGCCAAGTTGCGTCACTTTTGCGCTCCCCTTGGGATGCCTTTTGCAGCTGCAGTGTGCCTGGAGCCCAGGGCTTCCTGGTTTTAAAAGTCCTAGGCCTAAGCCTAACAGTAACCCTAGGAAGGTAAATCAGCCGGGTATTAGGGTTCTTCCTAAGGGAAAAGCCGTGAAAGCAGCCATGTTGTGGCACTTCTGCACTCCCTTTGGGATGCCTTTGGCAAATGAAGTAAGCCTGGAACTCAGGGCTTCCTGGTTAAAGAAATCCAAGCCCTAGGCTGAACCCTAACCCTAACCCTAGGCAGATAAATCAGCCTAGGTATAGGGATGGTGCCAAGGAAAAAGCTGTGAAAGCTGCCATGTTGTTGCACTTTTGTACTCCCCTTGGGATGCCTTGAACAGCTGCAGTGTGCCTGGAGCCCAGGGCTTCCTAGTTTCAAAAATCCTAGCCCTAGGCCTAAGCCTAACAGTAACCCTGGGAAAGTAAGTCAGCCTGGTGTTAGGCTTCTTGCCAAGGAAAAAGCCGTGAAAGCAGCCATGTTGTGTCACTTTTGCACTCCCTTTTGGATGCCTTTCACAGCTCCAGTGTGCCTGGAACTCAGGGCTTCCTGATTTTAAAAATCCTAGCCCTAGGCCGAACCCCAACCCTAAGACGAGAAAGGCAAATCAGCCAGGAATTAGGCATGTCCCCAAGGAAAAAGCTGTGGAGGCAGGCATGTTGTGGTACTTTTGCGCTCTTCTTGGCTAGTCCTTCGCAGCTGCTGTGTTCTTGGAACTCAGGGCTTTCTGGTTAATAGAACCCTTACCCTAGGCGTAACTCAAACCTTAACCCTAGGAAGGAAAATCAGCCTATGGTTCGGGATGGTCTCATGGAAATATCAGTGGTGGCAGCCAAGTTGCGTCACTTTTGCGCTCCCCTTGGGATGCCTTTCGCAGCTGCAGTGTGCCTGGAGCCCAGGGCTTCCTGGTTTTAAAAGTCCTAGGCCTAAGCCTAACAGTAACCCTAGGAAGGTAAATCAGCCGGGTATTAGGGTTCTTCCTAAGGGAAAAGCCGTGAAAGCAGCCATGTTGTGGCACTTCTGCACTCCCTTTGGGATGCCTTTGGCAGATGAAGTAAGCCTGGAACTCAGGGCTTCCTGGTTAAAGAAATCACAGCCCTAGGCTGAACCCTAACCCTAACCCTAGGCAGATAAATCAGCCTAGGTATAGGGATGGTGCCAAGGAAAAAGCTGTGAAAGCTGCCATGTTGTTGCACTTTTGTACTCCCCTTGGGATGCCTTGAACAGCTGCAGTGTGCCTGGAGCCCAGGGCTTCCTAGTTTCAAAAATCCTAGCCCTAGGCCTAAGCCTAACAGTAACCCTGGGAAAGTAAGTCAGCTTGGTGTTAGGCTTCTTGCCAAGGAAAAAGCCGTGAAAGCAGCCATGTTGTGGCACTTTTGCACTCCCTTTTGGATGCCTTTCACAGCTGTAGTGTGCCTGGAACTCAGGGCTTCCTGATTTTAAAAATCCTAGCCCTAGGCCGAACCCCAACCCTAAGACGAGAAAGGCAAATCAGCCAGGAATTAGGCATGTCCCCAAGGAAAAAGCTGTGGAGGCAGGCATGTTGTGGTACTTTTGCGCTCTTCTTGGCTAGTCCTTCGCAGCTGCTGTGTTCTTGGAACTCAGGGCTTTCTGGTTAATAGAACCCTTACCCTAGGCGTAACTCAAACATTAACCCTAGGAAGGAAAATCAGCCTATGGTTCGGGATGGTCTCATGGAAATATCAGTGGTGGCAGCCAAGTTGCGTCACTTTTGCGCTCCCCTTGGGATGCCTTTTGCAGCTGCAGTGTGCCTGGAGCCCAGGGCTTCCTGGTTTTAAAAGTCCTAGGCCTAAGCCTAACAGTAACCCTAGGAAGGTAAATCAGCCGGGTATTAGGGTTCTTCCTAAGGGAAAAGCCGTGAAAGCAGCCATGTTGTGGCACTTCTGCACTCCCTTTGGGATGCCTTTGGCAAATGAAGTAAGCCTGGAACTCAGGGCTTCCTGGTTAAAGAAATCCAAGCCCTAGGCTGAACCCTAACCCTAACCCTAGGCAGATAAATCAGCCTAGGTATAGGGATGGTGCCAAGGAAAAAGCTGTGAAAGCTGCCATGTTGTTGCACTTTTGTACTCCCCTTGGGATGCCTTGAACAGCTGCAGTGTGCCTGGAGCCCAGGGCTTCCTAGTTTCAAAAATCCTAGCCCTAGGCCTAAGCCTAACAGTAACCCTGGGAAAGTAAGTCAGCCTGGTGTTAGGCTTCTTGCCAAGGAAAAAGCCGTGAAAGCAGCCATGTTGTGTCACTTTTGCACTCCCTTTTGGATGCCTTTCACAGCTCCAGTGTGCCTGGAACTCAGGGCTTCCTGATTTTAAAAATCCTAGCCCTAGGCCGAACCCCAACCCTAAGACGAGAAAGGCAAATCAGCCAGGAATTAGGCATGTCCCCAAGGAAAAAGCTGTGGAGGCAGGCATGTTGTGGTACTTTTGCGCTCTTCTTGGCTAGTCCTTCGCAGCTGCTGTGTTCTTGGAACTCAGGGCTTTCTGGTTAATAGAACCCTTACCCTAGGCGTAACTCAAACCTTAACCCTAGGAAGGAAAATCAGCCTATGGTTCGGGATGGTCTCATGGAAATATCAGTGGTGGCAGCCAAGTTGCGTCACTTTTGCGCTCCCCTTGGGATGCCTTTCGCAGCTGCAGTGTGCCTGGAGCCCAGGGCTTCCTGGTTTTAAAAGTCCTAGGCCTAAGCCTAACAGTAACCCTAGGAAGGTAAATCAGCCGGGTATTAGGGTTCTTCCTAAGGGAAAAGCCGTGAAAGCAGCCATGTTGTGGCACTTCTGCACTCCCTTTGGGATGCCTTTGGCAGATGAAGTAAGCCTGGAACTCAGGGCTTCCTGGTTAAAGAAATCACAGCCCTAGGCTGAACCCTAACCCTAACCCTAGGCAGATAAATCAGCCTAGGTATAGGGATGGTGCCAAGGAAAAAGCTGTGAAAGCTGCCATGTTGTTGCACTTTTGTACTCCCCTTGGGATGCCTTGAACAGCTGCAGTGTGCCTGGAGCCCAGGGCTTCCTAGTTTCAAAAATCCTAGCCCTAGGCCTAAGCCTAACAGTAACCCTGGGAAAGTAAGTCAGCTTGGTGTTAGGCTTCTTGCCAAGGAAAAAGCCGTGAAAGCAGCCATGTTGTGGCACTTTTGCACTCCCTTTTGGATGCCTTTCACAGCTGCAGTGTGCCTGGAACTCAGGGCTTCCTGATTTTAAAAATCCTAGCCCTAGGCCGAACCCCAACCCTAAGACGAGAAAGGCAAATCAGCCAGGAATTAGGCATGTCCCCAAGGAAAAAGCTGTGGAGGCAGGCATGTTGTGGTACTTTTGCGCTCTTCTTGGCTAGTCCTTCGCAGCTGCTGTGTTCTTGGAACTCAGGGCTTTCTGGTTAATAGAGCCCTTACCCTAGGCGTAACTCAAACCTTAACCCTAGGAAGGAAAATCAACCTATGGTCACGATGGTCTCATGGAAATATCAGTGGTGGCAGCCAAGTTGCGTCACTTTTGTGCTCCCCTTGGGATGCCTTTCGCAGCTGCAGTGTGCCTGGAGCCCAGGGCTTCCTGGTTTTAAAAGTCCTAGGCCTAAGCCTAACAGTAACCCTAGGAAGGTAAATCAGCCGGGTATTAGGGTTCTTCCTAAGGGAAAAGCCGTGAAAGCAGGCATGTTGTGGAACTTCTGCACTCCCTTTTGGATGCCTTTCACAGCTCCAGTGTGCCTGGAACTCAGGGCTTCCTGATTTTAAAAATCCTAGCCCTAGGCCGAACCCCAACTCTATGACGAGAAAGGCAAATCAGCCAGGAATTAGGCATGTCCCCAAGGAAAAAGCTGTGGAGGCAGGCATGTTGTGGTACTTTTGCGCTCTTCTTGGGTAGTCCTTCGCAGCTGCTGTGTTCTTGGAACTCAGGGCTTTCTGGTTAATAGAACCCTTACCCTAGGCGTAACTCAAACCTTAACCCTAGGAAGGAAAATCAGCCTATGGTTCGGGATGGTCTCATGGAAATATCAGTCGTGGCAGCCAAGTTGCGTCACTTTTGCGCTCCCCTTGGGATGCCTTTCGCAGCTGCAGTGTGCCTGGAGCCCAGGGCTTCCTGGTTTTAAAAGTCCTAGGCCTAAGCCTAACAGTAACCCTAGGAAGGTAAATCAGTAGGGTATTAGGGTTCTTACTAAGGGAAAAGCCGTGAAAGCAGCCATGTTGTGGCACTTCTGCACTCCCTTTGGGATGCCTTTGGCAGATGAAGTAAGCCTGGAACTCAGGGCTTCCTGGTTAAAGAAATCCAAGCCCTAGGCTGAACCCTAACCCTAACCCTAGGCAGATAAATCAGCCTAGGTATAGGGATGGTGCCAAGGAAAAAGCTGTGAAAGCTGCCATGTTGTTGCACTTTTGTACTCCCCTTGGGATGCCTTGAACAGCTGCAGTGTGCCTGGAGCCCAGGGCTTCCTAGTTTCAAAAATCCTAGCCCTAGGCCTAAGCCTAACAGTAACCCTGGGAAGGTAAATCAGCCTGGTGTTAGGCTTCTTGCCAAGGAAAAAGCCGTGAAAGCAGCCATGTTGTGGCACTTTTGCACTCCCTTTTGGATGCCTTTCACAGCTCCAGTGTGCCTGGAACTCAGGGCTTCCTGCTTTTAAAAATCCTAGCCCTAGGCCGAACCCCAACCCTAAGACGAGAAAGGCAAATCAGCCAGGAATTAGGCATGTCCCCAAGGAAAAAGCTGTGGAGGCAGGCATGTTGTGGTACTTTTGCGCTCTTCTTGGCTAGTCCTTCGCAGCTGCTGTGTTCTTGGAACTCAGGGCTTTCTGGTTAATAGAACCCTTACCCTAGGCGTAACTCAAACATTAACCCTAGGAAGGAAAATCAGCCTATGGTTCGGGATGGTCTCATGGAAATATCAGTGGTGGCAGCCAAGTTGCGTCACTTTTGCGCTCCCCTTGGGATGCCTTTTGCAGCTGCAGTGTGCCTGGAGCCCAGGGCTTCCTGGTTTTAAAAGTCCTAGGCCTAAGCCTAACAGTAACCCTAGGAAGGTAAATCAGCCGGGTATTAGGGTTCTTCCTAAGGGAAAAGCCGTGAAAGCAGCCATGTTGTGGCACTTCTGCACTCCCTTTGGGATGCCTTTGGCAAATGAAGTAAGCCTGGAACTCAGGGCTTCCTGGTTAAAGAAATCCAAGCCCTAGGCTGAACCCTAACCCTAACCCTAGGCAGATAAATCAGCCTAGGTATAGGGATGGTGCCAAGGAAAAAGCTGTGAAAGCTGCCATGTTGTTGCACTTTTGTACTCCCCTTGGGATGCCTTGAACAGCTGCAGTGTGCCTGGAGCCCAGGGCTTCCTAGTTTCAAAAATCCTAGCCCTAGGCCTAAGCCTAACAGTAACCCTGGGAAAGTAAGTCAGCCTGGTGTTAGGCTTCTTGCCAAGGAAAAAGCCGTGAAAGCAGCCATGTTGTGTCACTTTTGCACTCCCTTTTGGATGCCTTTCACAGCTCCAGTGTGCCTGGAACTCAGGGCTTCCTGATTTTAAAAATCCTAGCCCTAGGCCGAACCCCAACCCTAAGACGAGAAAGGCAAATCAGCCAGGAATTAGGCATGTCCCCAAGGAAAAAGCTGTGGAGGCAGGCATGTTGTGCTACTTTTGCGCTCTTCTTGGCTAGTCCTTCGCAGCTGCTGTGTTCTTGGAACTCAGGGCTTTCTGGTTAATAGACCCTTACCCTAGGCGTAACTCAAACCTTAACCCTAGGAAGGAAAATCAGCCTATGGTTCGGGATGGTCTCATGGAAATATCAGTGGTGGCAGCCAAGTTGCGTCACTTTTGCGCTCCTCTTGGGATGCCTTTTGCAGCTGCAGTGTGCCTGGAGCCCAGGGCTTCCTGGTTTTAAAAGTCCTAGGCCTAAGCCTAACAGTAACCCTAGGAAGGTAAATCAGCCGGGTATTAGGGTTCTTCCTAAGGGAAAAGCCGTGAAAGCAGCCATGTTGTGGCACTTCTGCACTCCCTTTGGGATGCCTTTGGCAGATGAAGTAAGCCGGGAACTCAGGGCTTCCTGGTTAAAGAAATCCAAGCCCTAGGCTGAACCCTAACCCTAACCCTAGGCAGATAAATCAGCCTAGGTATAGGGATGGTGCCAAGGAAAAAGCTGTGAAAGCTGCCATGTTGTTGCACTTTTGTACTCCCCTTGGGATGCCTTGAACAGCTGCAGTGTGCCTGGAGCTAAGGGCTTCCTAGTTTTAAAAATCCTAGCCCTAGGCCTAAGCCTAACAGTAACCCTGGGAAGGTATATCAGCCTGGTGTTAGGCTTCTTGCCAAGGAAAAAGCCGTGAAAGCAGCCATGTTGTGGCACTTTTGCACTCCCTTTTGGATGCCTTTCACAGCTCCAGTGGCCTGGAACTCAGGGCTTCCTGCTTTTAAAAATCCTAGCCCTAGTCCGAACCCCAAACCTAAGACGAGAAAGGCAAATCAGCCAGGAATTAGGCATGTCCCCAAGGAAAAAGCTGTGGAGGCAGGCATGTTGTGCTACTTTTGCGCTCTTCTTGGCTAGTCCTTCGCAGCTGCTGTGTTCTTGGAACTCAGGGCTTTCTGGTTAATAGAACCCTTACCCTAGGCGTAACTCAAACCTTAACCCTAGGAAGGAAAATCAGCCTATGGTTCGGGATGGTCTCATGGAAATATCAGTGGTGGCAGCCAAGTTGCGTCACTTTTGCGCTCCCCTTGGGATGCCTTTTGCAGCTGCAGTGTGCCTGGAGCCCAGGGCTTCCTGGTTTTAAAAGTCCTAGGCCTAAGCCTAACAGTAACCCTAGGAAGGTAAATCAGCCAGGTATTAGGGTTCTTCCTAAGGGAAAAGCCGTGAAAGCAGCCATGTTGTGGCACTTCTGCACTCCCTTTGGGATGCCTTTGGCAGATGAAGTAAGCCTGGAACTCAGGGCTTCCTGGTTAAAGAAATCACAGCCCTAGGCTGAACCCTAACCCTAACCCTAGGCAGATAAATCAGCCTAGGTATAGGGATGGTGCCAAGGAAAAAGCTGTGAAAGCTGCCATGTTGTTGCACTTTTGTACTCCCCTTGGGATGCCTTGAACAGCTGCAGTGTGCCTGGAGCCCAGGGCTTCCTAGTTTTAAAAATCCTAGCCCTAGGCCTAAGCCTAACAGTAACCCTGGGAAAGTAAGTCAGCCTGGTGTTAGGCTTCTTGCCAAGGAAAAAGCCGTGAAAGCAGCCATGTTGTGGCACTTTTGCACTCCCTTTTGGATGCCTTTCACAGCTCCAGTGTGCCTGGAACTCAGGGCTTCCTGATTTTAAAAATCCTAGCCCTAGGCCGAACCCCAACCCTAAGACGAGAAAGGCAAATCAGCCAGGAATTAGGCATGTCCCCAAGGAAAAAGCTGTGGAGGCAGGCATGTTGTGGTACTTTTGCGCTCTTCTTGGCTAGTCCTTCGCAGCTGCTGTGTTCTTGGAACTCAGGGCTTTCTGGTTAATAGACCCTTACCCTAGGCGTAACTCAAACCTTAACCCTAGGAAGGAAAATCAGCCTATGGTTCGGGATGGTCTCATGGAAATATCAGTGGTGGCAGCCAAGTTGCGTCACTTTTGCGCTCCCCTTGGGATGCCTTTTGCAGCTGCAGTGTGCCTGGAGCCCAGGGCTTCCTGGTTTTAAAAGTCCTAGGCCTAAGCCTAACAGTAACCCTAGGAAGGTAAATCAGCCGGGTATTAGGGTTCTTCCTAAGGGAAAAGCCGTGAAAGCAGCCATGTTGTGGCACTTCTGCACTCCCTTTGGGATGCCTTTGGCAGATGAAGTAAGCCTGGAACTCAGGGCTTCCTGGTTAAAGAAATCCAAGCCCTAGGCTGAACCCTAACCCTAACCCTAGGCAGATAAATCAGCCTAGGTATAGGGATGGTGCCAAGGAAAAAGCTGTGAAAGCTGCCATGTTGTTGCACTTTTGTACTCCCCTTGGGATGCCTTGAACAGCTGCAGTGTGCCTGGAGCTAAGGGCTTCCTAGTTTTAAAAATCCTAGCCCTAGGCCTAAGCCTAACAGTAACCCTGGGAAGGTATATCAGCCTGGTGTTAGGCTTCTTGCCAAGGAAAAAGCCGTGAAAGCAGCCATGTTGTGGCACTTTTGCACTCCCTTTTGGATGCCTTTCACAGCTGCAGTGGCCTGGAACTCAGGGCTTCCTGCTTTTAAAAATCCTAGCCCTAGGCCGAACCCCAACCCTAAGACGAGAAAGGCAAATCAGCCAGGAATTAGGCATGTCCCCAAGGAAAAAGCTGTGGAGGCAGGCATGTTGTGCTACTTTTGCGCTCTTCTTGGCTTGTCCTTCGCAGCTGCTGTGTTCTTGGAACTCAGGGCTTTCTGGTTAATAGAACCCTTACCCTAGGCGTAACTCAAACCTTAACCCTAGGAAGGAAAATCAGCCTATGGTTCGGGATGGTCTCATGGAAATATCAGTGGTGGCAGCCAAGTTGCGTCACTTTTGCGCTCCCCTTGGGATGCCTTTTGCAGCTGCAGTGTGCCTGGAGCCCAGGGCTTCCTGGTTTTAAAAGTCCTAGGCCTAAGCCTAACAGTAACCCTAGGAAGGTAAATCAGCCGGGTATTAGGGTTCTTCCTAAGGGAAAAGCCGTGAAAGCAGCCATGTTGTGGCACTTCTGCACTCCCTTTGGGATGCCTTTCACAGCTGCAGTGTGCCTGGAACTCAGGGCTTCCAAATTTTAAAAATCCTAGCCCTAGGCCGAACCCCAACCCTAAGACGAGAAAGGCAAATCAGCCAGGAATTAGGCATGTCCCCAAGGAAAAAGCTGTGGAGGCAGGCATGTTGTGGTACTTTTGCGCTCTTCTTGGGTAGTCCTTCGCAGCTGCTGTGTTCTTGGAACTCAGGGCTTTCTGGTTAATAGAACCCTTACCCTAGGCGTAACTCAAACCTTAAGCCTAGGAAGGAAAATCAGCCTATGGTTCGGGATGGTCTCATGGAAATATCAGTGGTGGCAGCCAAGTTGCGTCACTTTTGCGCTCCCCTTGGGATGCCTTTCGCAGCTGCAGTGTGCCTGGAGCCCAGGGCTTCCTGGTTTTAAAAGTCCTAGGCCTAAGCCTAACAGTAACCCTAGGAAGGTAAATCAGCCGGGTATTAGGGTTCTTCCTAAGGGAAAAGCCGTGAAAGCAGCCATGTTGTGGCACTTCTGCACTCCCTTTGGGATGCCTTTGGCAGATGAAGTAAGCCTGGAACTCAGGGCTTCCTGGTTAAAGAAATCCAAGCCCTAGGCTGAACCCTAACCCTAACCCTAGGCAGATAAACCAGCCTAGCTATAGGGATGGTGCCAAGGAAAAAGCTGTGAAAGCTGCCATGTTGTTGCACTTTTGTACTCCCCTTGGGATGCCTTGAACAGCTGCAGTGTGCCTGGAGCCCAGGGCTTCCTAGTTTCAAAAATCCTAGCCCTAGGCCTAAGCCTAACAGTAACCCTGGGAAGGTAAATCAGCCTGGTGTTAGGCTTCTTGCCAAGGAAAAAGCCGTGAAAGCAGCCATGTTGTGGCACTTCTGCACTCCCTTTGGGATGCCTTTGGCAGATGAAGTAAGCCTGGAACTCAGGGCTTCCTGGTTAAAGAAATCACAGCCCTAGGCTGAACCCTAACCCTAACCCTAGGCAGATAAATCAGCCTAGGTATAGGGATGGTGCCAAGGAAAAAGCTGTGAAAGCTGCCATGTTGTTGCACTTTTGTACTCCCCTTGGGATGCCTTGAACAGCTGCAGTGTGCCTGGAGCCCAGGGCTTCCTAGTTTCAAAAATCCTAGCCCTAGGCCTAAGCCTAACAGTAACCCTGGGAAAGTAAGTCAGCCTGGTGTTAGGCTTCTTGCCAAGGAAAAAGCCGTGAAAGCAGCCATGTTGTGGCACTTTTGCACTCCCTTTTGGATGCCTTTCACAGCTCCAGTGTGACTGGAACTCAGGGCTTCCAGATTTTAAAAATCCTAGCCCTAGGCCGAACCCCAACCGTAAGACGAGAAAGGCAAATCAGCCAGGAATTAGGCATGTCCCCAAGGAAAAAGCTGTGGAGGCAGGCATGTTGTGGTACTTTTGCGCTCTTCTTGGCTAGTCCTTCGCAGCTGCTGTGTTCTTGGAACTCAGGGCTTTCTGGTTAATAGAGCCCTTACCCTAGGCGTAACTCAAACCTTAACCCTAGGAAGGAAAATCAACCTATGGTCACGATGGTCTCATGGAAATATCAGTGGTGGCAGCCAAGTTGCGTCACTTTTGTGCTCCCCTTGGGATGCCTTTCGCAGCTGCAGTGTGCCTGGAGCCCAGGGCTTCCTGGTTTTAAAAGTCCTAGGCCTAAGCCTAACAGTAACCCTAGGAAGGTAAATCAGCCGGGTATTAGGGTTCTTCCTAAGGGAAAAGCCGTGAAAGCAGGCATGTTGTGGAACTTCTGCACTCCCTTTTGGATGCCTTTCACAGCTGCAGTGTGCCTGGAACTCAGGGCTTCCTGATTTTAAAAATCCTAGCCCTAGGCCGAACCCCAACTCTAAGACGAGAAAGGCAAATCAGCCAGGAATTAGGCATGTCCCCAAGGAAAAAGCTGTGGAGGCAGGCATGTTGTGGTACTTTTGCGCTCTTCTTGGGTAGTCCTTCGCAGCTGCTGTGTTCTTGGAACTCAGGGCTTTCTGGTTAATAGAACCCTTACCCTAGGCGTAACTCAAACCTTAACCCTAGGAAGGAAAATCAGCCTATGGTTCGGGATGGTCTCATGGAAATATCAGTCGTGGCAGCCAAGTTGCGTCACTTTTGCGCTCCCCTTGGGATGCCTTTCGCAGCTGCAGTGTGCCTGGAGCCCAGGGCTTCCTGGTTTTAAAAGTCCTAGGCCTAAGCCTAACAGTAACCCTAGGAAGGTAAATCAGCCGGGTATTAGGGTTCTTCCTAAGGGAAAAGCCGTGAAAGCAGCCATGTTGTGGCACTTCTGCACTCCCTTTGGGATGCCTTTGGCAGATGAAGTAAGCCTGGAACTCAGGGCTTCCTGGTTAAAGAAATCCAAGCCCTAGGCTGAAGCCTAACCCTAACCCTAGGCAGATAAATCAGCCTAGGTATAGGGATGGTGCCAAGGAAAAAGCTGTGAAAGCTGCCATGTTGTTGCACTTTTGTACTCCCCTTGGGATGCCTTGAACAGCTGCAGTGTGCCTGGAGCCCAGGGCTTCCTAGTTTCAAAAATCCTAGCCCTAGACCTAAGCCTAACAGTAACCCTGGGAAGGTAAATCAGCCTGGTGTTAGGCTTCTTGCCAAGGAAAAAGCCGTGAAAGCAGCCATGTTGTGGCACTTTTGCACTCCCTTTTGGATGCCTTTCACAGCTGCAGTGGCCTGGAACTCAGGGCTTCCTGCTTTTAAAAATCCTAGCCCTAGGCCGAACCCCAACCCTAAGACGAGAAAGGCAAATCAGCCAGGAATTAGGCATGTCCCCAAGGAAAAAGCTGTGGAGGCAGGCATGTTGTGGTACTTTTGCGCTCTTCTTGGCTAGTCCTTCGCAGCTGCTGTGTTCTTGGAACTCAGGGCTTTCTGGTTAATAGAACCCTTACCCTAGGCGTAACTCAAACATTAACCCTAGGAAGGAAAATCAGCCTATGGTTCGGGATGGTCTCATGGAAATATCAGTGGTGGCAGCCAAGTTGCGTCACTTTTGCGCTCCCCTTGGGATGCCTTTTGCAGCTGCAGTGTGCCTGGAGCCCAGGGCTTCCTGGTTTTAAAAGTCCTAGGCCTAAGCCTAACAGTAACCCTAGGAAGGTAAATCAGCCGGGTATTAGGGTTCTTCCTAAGGGAAAAGCCGTGAAAGCAGCCATGTTGTGGCACTTCTGCACTCCCTTTGGGATGCCTTTGGCAAATGAAGTAAGCCTGGAACTCAGGGCTTCCTGGTTAAAGAAATCCAAGCCCTAGGCTGAACCCTAACCCTAACCCTAGGCAGATAAATCAGCCTAGGTATAGGGATGGTGCCAAGGAAAAAGCTGTGAAAGCTGCCATGTTGTTGCACTTTTGTACTCCCCTTGGGATGCCTTGAACAGCTGCAGTGTGCCTGGAGCCCAGGGCTTCCTAGTTTCAAAAATCCTAGCCCTAGGCCTAAGCCTAACAGTAACCCTGGGAAAGTAAGTCAGCCTGGTGTTAGGCTTCTTGCCAAGGAAAAAGCCGTGAAAGCAGCCATGTTGTGTCACTTTTGCACTCCCTTTTGGATGCCTTTCACAGCTCCACTGTGCCTGGAACTCAGGGCTTCCTGATTTTAAAAATCCTAGCCCTAGGCCGAACCCCAACCCTAAGACGAGAAAGGCAAATCAGCCAGGAATTAGGCATGTCCCCAAGGAAAAAGCTGTGGAGGCAGGCATGTTGTGGTACTTTTGCGCTCTTCTTGGCTAGTCCTTCGCAGCTGCTGTGTTCTTGGAACTCAGGGCTTTCTGGTTAATAGACCCTTACCCTAGGCGTAACTCAAACCTTAACCCTAGGAAGGAAAATCAGCCTATGGTTCGGGATGGTCTCATGGAAATATCAGTGGTGGCAGCCAAGTTGCGTCACTTTTGCGCTCCCCTTGGGATGCCTTTTGCAGCTGCAGTGTGCCTGGAGCCCAGGGCTTCCTGGTTTTAAAAGTCCTAGGCCTAAGCCTAACAGTAACCCTAGGAAGGTAAATCAGCCGGGTATTAGGGTTCTTCCTAAGGGAAAAGCCGTGAAAGCAGCCATGTTGTGGCACTTCTGCACTCCCTTTGGGATGCCTTTGGCAGATGAAGTAAGCCTGGAACTCAGGGCTTCCTGGTTAAAGAAATCCAAGCCCTAGGCTGAACCCTAACCCTAACCCTAGGCAGATAAATCAGCCTAGGTATAGGGATGGTGCCAAGGAAAAAGCTGTGAAAGCTGCCATGTTGTTGCACTTTTGTACTCCCCTTGGGATGCCTTGAACAGCTGCAGTGTGCCTGGAGCTAAGGGCTTCCTAGTTTTAAAAATCCTAGCCCTAGGCCTAAGCCTAACAGTAACCCTGGGAAGGTATATCAGCCTGGTGTTAGGCTTCTTGCCAAGGAAAAAGCCGTGAAAGCAGCCATGTTGTGGCACTTTTGCACTCCCTTTTGGATGCCTTTCACAGCTGCAGTGGCCTGGAACTCAGGGCTTCCTGCTTTTAAAAATCCTAGCCCTAGGCCGAACCCCAACCCTAAGACGAGAAAGGCAAATCAGCCAGGAATTAGGCATGTCCCCAAGGAAAAAGCTGTGGAGGCAGGCATGTTGTGCTACTTTTGCGCTCTTCTTGGCTAGTCCTTCGCAGCTGCTGTGTTCTTGGAACTCAGGGCTTTCTGGTTAATAGAACCCTTACCCTAGGCGTAACTCAAACCTTAACCCTAGGAAGGAAAATCAGCCTATGGTTCGGGATGGTCTCATGGAAATATCAGTGGTGGCAGCCAAGTTGCGTCACTTTTGCGCTCCCCTTGGGATGCCTTTCACAGCTGCAGTGTGCCTGGAGCCCAGGGCTTCCTGGTTTTAAAAGTCCTAGGCCTAAGCCTAACAGTAACCCTAGGAAGGTAAATCAGCCGGGTATTAGGGTTCTTCCTAAGGGAAAAGCCGTGAAAGCAGCCATGTTGTGGCACTTCTGCACTCCCTTTGGGATGCCTTTGGCAGATGAAGTAAGCCTGGAACTCAGGGCTTCCTGGTTAAAGAAATCACAGCCCTAGGCTGAACCCTAACCCTAACCCTAGGCAGATAAATCAGCCTAGGTATAGGGATGGTGCCAAGGAAAAAGCTGTGAAAGCTGCCATGTTGTTGCACTTTTGTACTCCCCTTGGGATGCCTTGAACAGCTGCAGTGTGCCTGGAGCCCAGGGCTTCCTAGTTTTAAAAATCCTAGCCCTAGGCCTAAGCCTAACAGTAACCCTGGGAAAGTAAGTCAGCCTGGTGTTAGGCTTCTTGCCAAGGAAAAAGCCGTGAAAGCAGCCATGTTGTGGCACTTTTGCACTCCCTTTTGGATGCCTTTCACAGCTCCAGTGTGCCTGGAACTCAGGGCTTCCTGATTTTAAAAATCCTAGCCCTAGGCCGAACCCCAACCCTAAGACGAGAAAGGCAAATCAGCCAGGAATTAGGCATGTCCCCAAGGAAAAAGCTGTGGAGGCAGGCATGTTGTGGTACTTTTGCGCTCTTCTTGGGTAGTCCTTCGCAGCTGCTGTGTTCTTGGAACTCAGGGCTTTCTGGTTAATAGAACCCTTACCCTAGGCGTAACTCAAACCTTAACCCTAGGAAGGAAAATCAGCCTATGGTTCGGGATGGTCTCATGGAAATATCAGTGGTGGCAGCCAAGTTGCGTCACTTTTGCGCTCCCCTTGGGATGCCTTTCGCAGCTGCAGTGTGCCTGGAGCCCAGGGCTTCCTGGTTTTAAAAGTCCTAGGCCTAAGCCTAACAGTAACCCTAGGAAGGTAAATCAGCCGGGTATTAGGCTTCTTCCTAAGGGAAAAGCCGTGAAAGCAGCCATGTTGTGGCACTTCTGCACTCCCTTTGGGATGCCTTTGGCAAATGAAGTAAGCCTGGAACTCAGGGCTTCCTGGTTAAAGAAATCCAAGCCCTAGGCTGAACCCTAACCCTAACCCTAGGCAGATAAATCAGCCTAGGTATAGGGATGGTGCCAAGGAAAAAGCTGTGAAAGCTGCCATGTTGTTGCACTTTTGTACTCCCCTTGGGATGCCTTGAACAGCTGCAGTGTGCCTGGAGCCCAGGGCTTCCTAGTTTCAAAAATCCTAGCCCTAGGCCTAAGCCTAACAGTAACCCTGGGAAAGTAAGTCAGCCTGGTGTTAGGCTTCTTGCCAAGGAAAAAGCCGTGAAAGCAGCCATGTTGTGGCACTTTTGCACTCCCTTTTGGATGCCTTTCACAGCTCCAGTGTGCCTGGAACTCAGGGCTTCCTGATTTTAAAAATCCTAGCCCTAGGCCGAACCCCAACCCTAAGACGAGAAAGGCAAATCAGCCAGGTATTAGGCATGTCCCCAAGGAAAAAGCTGTGGAGGCAGGCATGTTGTGGTACTTTTGCGCTCTTCTTGGCTAGTCCTTCGCAGCTGCTGTGTTCTTGGAACTCAGGGCTTTCTGGTTAATAGACCCTTACCCTAGGCGTAACTCAAACCTTAACCCTAGGAAGGAAAATCAGCCTATGGTTCGGGATGGTCTCATGGAAATATCAGTGGTGGCAGCCAAGTTGCGTCACTTTTGCGCTCCCCTTGGGATGCCTTTTGCAGCTGCAGTGTGCCTGGAGCCCAGGGCTTCCTGGTTTTAAAAGTCCTAGGCCTAAGCCTAACAGTAACCCTAGGAAGGTAAATCAGCCGGGTATTAGGGTTCTTCCTAAGGGAAAAGCCGTGAAAGCAGCCATGTTGTGGCACTTCTGCACTCCCTTTGGGATGCCTTTGGCAGATGAAGTAAGCCTGGAACTCAGGGCTTCCTGGTTAAAGAAATCCAAGCCCTAGGCTGAACCCTAACCCTAACCCTAGGCAGATAAATCAGCCTAGGTATAGGGATGGTGCCAAGGAAAAAGCTGTGAAAGCTGCCATGTTGTTGCACTTTTGTACTCCCCTTGGGATGCCTTGAACAGCTGCAGTGTGCCTGGAGCCCAGGGCTTCCTAGTTTTAAAAATCCTAGCCCTAGGCCTAAGCCTAACAGTAACCCTGGGAAAGTAAGTCAGCCTGGTGTTAGGCTTCTTGCCAAGGAAAAAGCCGTGAAAGCAGCCATGTTGTGGCACTTTTGCACTCCCTTTTGGATGCCTTTCACAGCTCCAGTGTGCCTGGAACTCAGGGCTTCCTGATTTTAAAAATCCTAGCCCTAGGCCGAACCCCAACCCTAAGACGAGAAAGGCAAATCAGCCAGGAATTAGGCATGTCCCCAAGGAAAAAGCTGTGGAGGCAGGCATGTTGTGGTACTTTTGCGCTCTTCTTGGCTAGTCCTTCGCAGCTGCTGTGTTCTTGGAACTCAGGGCTTTCTGGTTAATAGAACCCTTACCCTAGGCGTAACTCAAACCTTAAGCCTAGGAAGGAAAATCAGCCTATGGTTCGGGATGGTCTCATGGAAATATCAGTGGTGGCAGCCAAGTTGCGTCACTTTTGCGCTCCCCTTGGGATGCCTTTCGCAGCTGCAGTGTGCCTGGAGCCCAGGGCTTCCTGGTTTTAAAAGTCCTAGGCCTAAGCCTAACAGTAACCCTAGGAAGGTAAATCAGCCGGGTATTAGGGTTCTTCCTAAGGGAAAAGCCGTGAAAGCAGCCATGTTGTGGCACTTCTGCACTCCCTTTGGGATGCCTTTGGCAGATGAAGTAAGCCTGGAACTCAGGGCTTCCTGGTTAAAGAAATCCAAGCCCTAGGCTGAACCCTAACCCTAACCCTAGGCAGATAAATCAGCCTAGGTATAGGGATGGTGCCAAGGAAAAAGCTGTGAAAGCTGCCATGTTGTTGCACTTTTGTACTCCCCTTGGGATGCCTTGAACAGCTGCAGTGTGGCTGGAGCCCAGGGCTTCCTAGTTTTAAAAATCCTAGCCCTAGGCCTAAGCCTAACAGTAACCCTGGGAAAGTAAGTCAGCCTGGTGTTAGGCTTCTTGCCAAGGAAAAAGCCGTGAAAGCAGCCATGTTGTGGCACTTTTGCACTCCCTTTTGGATGCCTTTCACAGCTCCAGTGTGCCTGGAACTCAGGGCTTCCTGATTTTAAAAATCCTAGCCCTAGGCCGAACCCCAACCCTAAGACGAGAAAGGCAAATCAGCCAGGAATTAGGCATGTCCCCAAGGAAAAAGCTGTGGAGGCAGGCATGTTGTGGTACTTTTGCGCTCTTCTTGGGTAGTCCTTCGCAGCTGCTGTGTTCTTGGAACTCAGGGCTTTCTGGTTAATAGAGCCCTTACCCTAGGCGTAACTCAAACCTTAACCCTAGGAAGGAAAATCAGCCTATGGTCACGATGGTCTCATGGAAATATCAGTGGTGGCAGCCAAGTTGCGTCACTTTTGCGCTCCCCTTGGGATGCCTTTTGCAGCTGCAGTGTGCCTGGAGCCCAGGGCTTCCTGGTTTTAAAAGTCCTAGGCCTAAGCCTAACAGTAACCCTAGGAAGGTAAATCAGCCGGGTATTAGGGTTCTTCCTAAGGGAAAAGCCGTGAAAGCAGCCATGTTGTGGCACTTCTGCACTCCCTTTGGGATGCCTTTGGCAAATGAAGTAAGCCTGGAACTCAGGGCTTCCTGGTTAAAGAAATCCAAGCCCTAGGCTGAACCCTAACCCTAACCCTAGGCAGATAAATCAGCCTAGGTATAGGGATGGTGCCGAGGAAAAAGCTGTGAAAGCTGCCATGTTGTTGCACTTTTGTGCTCCCCTCTGGATGCCTTTCGCAGCTGCCGAGTGCCTGGAGCTCAGAGCTTGCTGGATTAAAAAGCTCTACACCTAGGCGTAACCCTAACCCTAACCCTAACACTGGTCATTTAAATCAGCCTGGGTTTAGGAATTATGCCAAGGAAAAAGCTGTGGAGACAGCCATGTTGTGGCACTTTTGCGCTCCCCTTGGGATGCCTTTCACAGCTGCAGTGTGCTTGGAGCACAGGCCTTCCTGGTTTAAAAAACCACAACTTTAGCCCTAACTGGAGGCTTCTAAATCAGCCTTCGTTTCAGGATGGTCCCAAGGAAAAAGCTCTGGACACAGCCAAGTTGTAGCACATTTGCTTTCCCCTTGGGATTCCTTTGGCAGCTGCAGTGCCCCTGGAACTCAGGGCTTCCTGTTTGAAAAAATCCTATCCCTAGGCTGAACCCTAACCCTAACCCTAGGCAGATAAATCAGCCTAGGTATAGGGATGTTCCCAAGGAAAAAAAGCGCTGGAGGGAGCATGTTGAGGCAATTTTTGGCTGCCCTTGGGAAGCCTTTTGCAGCTGCACTGGTTCTGGAGCTCAGGGTTTACTGATTTAAAAACCCTATCCCTTGGCGTGACCATAGCTGCAACTGGAGGCAAGTAAATCAGCCTAGGGTCCATGATGGTCCCAAGGAAAAAGCGCTGGAGGCAGCCATGTTGTGGCACTTTTGTGCTCCTCTTGGGTAGTCCTTCGCAGCTGCTGTGTTTTTGGAACTCAGGGCTTTCTGGTTAAAAAAGCCCTGACCCTAGGCCTAACTCTAACCCTAACCCTAGAAGGAAAATCAGCCTATGGTTCAGGATGGACTCATGAGAATAGCAGCAGAGGCAACCAAGTTGTGTCACTTTGGCGGCCCTCTTGGGATGCCTTTAACAGCTGCAGTGTGCCTGGAGCTAAGGGCTTCCTAGTTTTAAAAATCCTAGCCCTAGGCCTAAGCCTCACACTAACCCTGGGAAGGTAAATCAGCCTGGTGTTAGGCTTCTTGCCAAGGAAAAAGCCGTGAAAGCAGCCATGTTGTGGCACTTTTGCACTCCCTTTTGGATGCCTTTCACAGCTCCAGTGTGCCTGGAGCTCAGGGCTTCCTGATTTTAAAAATCCTAGCCCTAGACCTACCGCCAACCCTAAGACGAGAAAGGCAAATCAGCCAGGAATTAGGGATGTCCCCAAGGAAAAAGCTGCGGAGGCAGGCATGTTGTGGTACTTTTGCGCTCTTCTTGGCTAGTCCTTTGCAGCTGCTGGGTTCTTAGAACTCAGGGCTTTCTGGTTAAAAGGACACTAACCTTAGGCGTAACTCAAACCTCAACCCAAGGAAGGAAAATCAGCCTATGGTTCGGGATGGTCTCATGGAAATAGCAGCGGAGGCAGCCAAGTTGTGTCACTTTTGCGGCCCTCTTGGGATGCCTTTAACAGCTGCAGTGTGCCTTGAGCTAAGGGCTTCCTGGTTTTAAAAATCCTAGGCCTAAGCCTCACACGAACCCTGGGAAGGTAAATCAGCCTGGTGTTAGTCTTCTTGCCAAGGAAAAAGCCGTGAAAGCAGCCATGTTGTGGCACTTTTGCGTTCCCCTTGGGATGCCTTGAACAGCTGCAGTTTGCCTGGAGCTCAGAGCTTGCTGATTTAAAAAGCTCTACACCTAGGCGGAACCCTAACCCGAACCCTAACACTGGTCATTTAAATCAGCCTGGGTTTAGGAATTATGCCAAGGAAAAAGCTGTGGAGACAGCCATGTTGTGGCACTTTTGCGCTCCCCTTGGGATGCCTTTAACAGCTGCAGTGTGCTTGGAGCACAGGGCTTCCTGGTTTAAAAAGTCCTAGGCCTAAGCCTAACAGTAACCCTAGGAAGGTAAATCAGCCGGGTATGTGGGTCCTTCCTAAGGAAGAAGCTGTGAAAGCAGCCATATCGTGGCACTTCTGCGCTCCCTTTGGGATGCCTTTGGCAGCTGCCCTGTGCCTGGAGCTCAGGGCTTCCTGGTTTAAAAAACCATGTCCCTAGCTGAGACTGTAGGCAGGTAATTCAGCCTAGGCTTAGCAATGGTGCCAAAGAAAACATGTGGAGGCAGCCATTTTCTGGCACTTTTGTGCTCCCCTCTGGATGCCTTTCGCAGCCGCTGTGTGCCTGGAGCTCAGAGCTTGCTGGTTAAAAATCTCTAAACCTAGGCCTGACCCTAACCCTAACGCTAACACTGGTCATTTAAATCAGCCTGGGTTTAGGAATTATGCCAAGGAAAAAGCTGTGGAGACAGCCATGTTGTGGCACTTTTGCGCTCCCCTTGGGATGCCTTTCGCAGCTGCCATGTGCCTGGAGCTCAGAGCTTGCTGGCTTAAAAAGCTCTACACTTAGGCGTAACACTAACCCTAACCCCAACACTGGTCATTTAAATCAGCCTGCGTTTAGGAATTATGCTAAGGAAAAAGCTGTGGAGACAGCCATGTTGTGGCACTTTTGCGCTCCCCTTGGGATGCCTTTGGCAGCTGAAGTGCCCCTGGAAGTCCGGGCTTCCTGTTTGAAAAAATCCTATCTCTAGGCTGAACCCTAACCCTAACCCTAGGCAGATAAATCAGCCTAGGTATAGGGATGTTCCCAAAAAAAAAAACCCTGGAGGGAGCATGTTGAGGCAATTTTTGGCTGCCCTTGGGAAGCCTTTCGCAGCTGCACTGGGTCTGGAGCTCAGGGTTTACTGATTTAAAAACCCTATCCCTTGGCGTGACCATAGCTGCAACTGGAGGCAAGTAAATCAGCCTAGGGTCCATGATGGTCCCAAGGAAAAAGCGCTGGAGGCAGCAATGTTGTGGCACTTTTGTGCTCCTCTTGGGTAGTCCTTCGCAGCTGCTGTGTTTTTGGAACTCAGGGCTTTCTGATTTTAAAAGTCCTAGGCCTAAGCTTAACAGTAACCCTAGGAAGGTAAATCAGCCGGGTATGTGGGTCCTTCCTAAGGAAGAAGCTGTGAAAGCAGCCATACCGTGGCACTTCTGCGCTCCCTTTGGGATGCCTTTGGCAGCTGCCCTGTGCCTGGAGCTCAGGGCTTCCTGGTTTAAAAAACCATGTCCCTAGCTGAGACTGTAGGCAGGTAATTCAGCCTAGGCTTAGCAATGGTGCCAAAGAAAACATGTGGAGGCAGCCATTTTCTGGCACTTTTGTGCTCCCCTCTGGATGCCTTTCACAGCCGCTGTGTGCCTGGAGCTCAGAGCTTGCTGGTTAAAAATCTCTAAACCTAGGCCTGACCCTAACCCTAACGCTAACACTGGTCATTTAAATCAGCCTGAGTTTAGGAATTATGCCAAGGAAAAAGCTGTGGAGACAGCCATGTTGTGGCACTTTTGCGCTCCCCTTGGGATGCCTTTCGCAGCTGCAGTGTGCTTGGAGCACAGGCCTTCCTGGTTTAAAAAACCACAACTTTAGCCCTAACTGGAGGCTTCTAAATCAGCCTTCGTTTCAGGATGGTCCCAAGGAAAAAGCTCTGGACACAGCCAAGTTGTAGCACATTTGCTTTCCCCTTGGGATTCCTTTGGCAGCTGCAGTGCCCCTGGAACTCAGGGCTTCCTGTTTGAAAAAATCCTATCCCTAGGCTGAACCCTAACCCTAACCCTAGGCAGATAAATCAGCCTAGGTATAGGGATGTTCCCAAAAAAAAAAACCCTGGAGGGAGCATGTTGAGGCAATTTTTGGCTGCCCTTTGGAAGCCTTTTGCAGCTGCACTGGTTCTGGAGCTCAGGGTTTACTGATTTAAAAACCCTATCCCTTGGCGTGACCATAGCTGCAACTGGAGGCAAGTAAATCAGCCTAGGGTCCATGATGGTCCCAAGGAAAAAGCGCTGGAGGCAGCCATGTTGTGGCACTTTTGTGCTCCTCTTGGGTAGTCCTTCGCAGCTGCTGTGTTTTTGGAACTCAGGGCTTTCTGGTTAAAAAAGCCCTGACCCTAGGCCTAACTCTAACCCTAACCCTAGAAGGAAAATCAGCCTATGGTTCAGGATGGACTCATGAGAATAGCAGCAGAGGCAGCCAAGTTGTGTCACTTTGGCGGCCCTCTTGGGATGCCTTGAACAGCTGCAGTGTGCCTGGAGCTAAGGGCTTCCTAGTTTTAAAAATCCTAGCCCTAGGCCTAAGCCTCACACTAACCCTGGGAAGGTAAATCAGCCTGGTGTTAGGCTTCTTGCCAAGGAAAAAGCCGTGAAAGCAGCCATGTTGTGGCACTTTTGCACTCCCTTTTGGATGCCTTTCACAGCTCCAGTGTGCCTGGAGCTCAGGGCTTCCTGATTTTAAAAATCCTAGCCCTAGACCTACCGCCAACCCTAAGACGAGAAAGGCAAATCAGCCAGGAATTAGGGATGTCCCCAAGGAAAAAGCTGCGGAGGCAGGCATGTTGTGGTACTTTTGCGCTCTTCTTGGCTAGTCCTTTGCAGCTGCTGGGTTCTTAGAACTCAGGGCTTTCTGGTTAAAAGGACACTAACCTTAGGCGTAACTCAAACCTCAACCCTAGGAAGGAAAATCAGCTATGGTTCGGGATGGTCTCATGGAAATAGCAGAGGAGGCAGCCAAGTTGTGTCACTTTTGCGGCCCTCTTGGGATGCCTTTAACAGCTGCAGTGTGCCTTGAGCTAAGGGCTTCCTGGTTTTAAAAATCCTAGGCCTAAGCCTCACACGAACCCTGGGAAGGTAAATCAGCCTGGTGTTAGTCTTCTTGCCAAGGAAAAAGCCGTGAAAGCAGCCATGTTGTGGCACTTTTGCGTTCCCCTTGGGATGCCTTGAACAGCTGCAGTTTTCCTGGAGCTCAGAGCTTGCTGATTTAAAAAGCTCTACACCTAGGCGGAACCCTAACCCGAACCCTAACACTGGTCATTTAAATCAGCCTGGGTTTAGGAATTATGCCAAGGAAAAAGCTGTGGAGACAGCCATGTTGTGGCACTTTTGCGCTCCCCTTGGGATGCCTTTAACAGCTGCAGTGTGCTTGGAGCACAGGGCTTCCTGGTTTAAAAAGTCCTAGGCCTAAGCCTAACAGTAACCCTAGGAAGGTAAATCAGCCGGGTATGTGGGTCCTTCCTAAGGAAGAAGCTGTGAAAGCAGCCATATCGTGGCACTTCTGCGCTCCCTTTGGGATGCCTTTGGCAGCTGCCCTGTGCCTGGAGCTCAGGGCTTCCTGGTTTAAAAAACCATGTCCCTAGCTGAGACTGTAGGCAGGTAATTCAGCCTAGGCTTAGCAATGGTGCCAAAGAAAACATGTGGAGGCAGCCATTTTCTGGCACTTTTGTGCTCCCCTCTGGATGCCTTTCGCAGCCGCTGTGTGCCTGGAGCTCAGAGCTTGCTGGTTAAAAATCTCTAAACCTAGGCGTAACCCTAACCCTAACGCTAACACTGGTCATTTAAATCAGCCTGGGTTTAGGAATTATGCCAAGGAAAAAGCTGTGGAGACAGCCATGTTGTGGCACTTTTGTGCTCCCCTCTGGATGCCTTTCGCAGCTGCCGTGAGCCTGGAGCTCAGAGCTTGCTGGCTTAAAAAGCTCTACACTTAGGCGTAACACTAACCCTAACCCCAACACTGGTCATTTAAATCAGCCTGCGTTTAGGAATTATGCTAAGGAAAAAGCTGTGGAGACAGCCATGTTGTGGCACTTTTGCGCTCCCCTTGGGATGCCTTTGGCAGCTGAAGTGCCCCTGGAAGTACGGGCTTCCTGTTTGAAAAAATCCTATCTCTAGGCTGAACCCTAACCCTAACCCTAGGCAGATAAATCAGCCTAGGTATAGGGATGTTCCCAAAAAAAAAAACGGTGGAGGGAGCATGTTGAGGCAATTTTTGGCTGCCCTTGGGAAGCCTTTCGCAGCTGCACTGGGTCTGGAGCTCAGGGTTTACTGATTTAAAAACCCTATCCCTTGGCGTGACCATAGCTGCAACTGGAGGCAAGTAAATCAGCCTAGGGTCCATGATGGTCCCAAGGAAAAAGCGCTGGAGGCAGCAATGTTGTGGCACTTTTGTGCTCCTCTTGGGTAGTCCTTCGCAGCTGCTGTGTTTTTGGAACTCAGGGCTTTCTGATTTTAAAAGTCCTAGGCCTAAGCTTAACAGTAACCCTAGGAAGGTAAATCAGCCGGGTATGTGGGTCCTTCCTAAGGAAGAAGCTGTGAAAGCAGCCATACCGTGGCACTTCTGCGCTCCCTTTGGGATGCCTTTGGCAGCTGCCGTGTGCCTGGAGCTCAGGGCTTCCTGGTTTAAAAAACCATGTCCCTAGCTGAGACTGTAGGCAGGTAATTCAGCCTAGGCTTAGCAATGGTGCCAAAGAAAACATGTGGAGGCAGCCATTTTCTGGCACTTTTGTGCTCCCCTCTGGATGCCTTTCACAGCCGCTGTGTGCCTGGAGCTCAGAGCTTGCTGGTTAAAAATCTCTAAACCTAGGCCTGACCCTAACCCTAACGCTAACACTGGTCATTTAAATCAGCCTGGGTTTAGGAATTATGCCAAGGAAAAAGCTGTGGAGACAGCCATGTTGTGGCACTTTTGCGCTCCCCTTGGGATGCCTTTCGCAGCTGCAGTGTGCTTGGAGCACAGGCCTTCCTGGTTTAAAAAACCACAACTTTAGCCCTAACTGGAGGCTTCTAAATCAGCCTTCGTTTCAGGATGGTCCCAAGGAAAAAGCTCTGGACACAGCCAAGTTGTAGCACATTTGCTTTCCCCTTGGGATTCCTTTGGCAGCTGCAGTGCCCCTGGAACTCAGGGCTTCCTGTTTGAAAAAATCCTATCCCTAGGCTGAACCCTAACCCTAACCCTAGGCAGATAAATCAGCCTAGGTATAGGGATGTTCCCAAAAAAAAAAACCCTGGAGGGAGCATGTTGAGGCAATTTTTGGCTGCCCTTTGGAAGCCTTTTGCAGCTGCACTGGTTCTGGAGCTCAGGGTTTACTGATTTAAAAACCCTATCCCTTGGCGTGACCATAGCTGCAACTGGAGGCAAGTAAATCAGCCTAGGGTCCATGATGGTCCCAAGGAAAAAGCGCTGGAGGCAGCCATGTTGTGGCACTTTTGTGCTCCTCTTGGGTAGTCCTTCGCAGCTGCTGTGTTTTTGGAACTCAGGGCTTTCTGGTTAAAAAAGCCCTGACCCTAGGCCTAACTCTAACCCTAACCCTAGAAGGAAAATCAGCCTATGGTTCAGGATGGACTCATGAGAATAGCAGCAGAGGCAGCCAAGTTGTGTCACTTTGGCGGCCCTCTTGGGATGCCTTGAACAGCTGCAGTGTGCCTGGAGCTAAGGGCTTCCTAGTTTTAAAAATCCTAGCCCTAGGCCTAAGCCTCACACTAACCCTGGGAAGGTAAATCAGCCTGGTGTTAGGCTTCTTGCCAAGGAAAAAGCCGTGAAAGCAGCCATGTTGTGGCACTTTTGCACTCCCTTTTGGATGCCTTTCACAGCTCCAGTGTGCCTGGAGCTCAGGGCTTCCTGATTTTAAAAATCCTAGCCCTAGACCTACCGCCAACCCTAAGACGAGAAAGGCAAATCAGCCAGGAATTAGGGATGTCCCCAAGGAAAAAGCTGCGGAGGCAGGCATGTTGTGGTACTTTTGCGCTCTTCTTGGCTAGTCCTTTGCAGCTGCTGGGTTCTTAGAACTCAGGGCTTTCTGGTTAAAAGGACACTAACCTTAGGCGTAACTCAAACCTCAACCCTAGGAAGGAAAATCAGCTATGGTTCGGGATGGTCTCATGGAAATAGCAGCGGAGGCAGCCAAGTTGTGTCACTTTTGCGGCCCTCTTGGGATGCCTTTAACAGCTGCAGTGTGCCTTGAGCTAAGGGCTTCCTGGTTTTAAAAATCCTAGGCCTAAGCCTCACACGAACCCTGGGAAGGTAAATCAGCCTGGTGTTAGTCTTCTTGCCAAGGAAAAAGCCGTGAAAGCAGCCATGTTGTGGCACTTTTGCGTTCCCCTTGGGATGCCTTGAACAGCTGCAGTTTTCCTGGAGCTCAGAGCTTGCTGATTTAAAAAGCTCTACACCTAGGCGGAACCCTAACCCGAACCCTAACACTGGTCATTTAAATCAGCCTGGGTTTAGGAATTATGCCAAGGAAAAAGCTGTGGAGACAGCCATGTTGTGGCACTTTTGCGCTCCCCTTGGGATGCCTTTAACAGCTGCAGTGTGCTTGGAGCACAGGGCTTCCTGGTTTAAAAAGTCCTAGGCCTAAGCCTAACAGTAACCCTAGGAAGGTAAATCAGCCGGGTATGTGGGTCCTTCCTAAGGAAGAAGCTGTTAAAGCAGCCATATCGTGGCACTTCTGCGCTCCCTTTGGGATGCCTTTGGCAGCTGCCCTGTGCCTGGAGCTCAGGGCTTCCTGGTTTAAAAAACCATGTCCCTAGCTGAGACTGTAGGCAGGTAATTCAGCCTAGGCTTAGCAATGGTGCCAAAGAAAACATGTGGAGGCAGCCATTTTCTGGCACTTTTGTGCTCCCCTCTGGATGCCTTTCGCAGCCGCTGTGTGCCTGGAGCTCAGAGCTTGCTGGTTAAAAATCTCTAAACCTAGGCGTAACCCTAACCCTAACGCTAACACTGGTCATTTAAATCAGCCTGGGTTTAGGAATTATGCCAAGGAAAAAGCTGTGGAGACAGCCATGTTGTGGCACTTTTGTGCTCCCCTCTGGATGCCTTTCGCAGCTGCCGTGAGCCTGGAGCTCAGAGCTTGCTGGCTTAAAAAGCTCTACACTTAGGCGTAACACTAACCCTAACCCCAACACTGGTCATTTAAATCAGCCTGCGTTTAGGAATTATGCTAAGGAAAAAGCTGTGGAGACAGCCATGTTGTGGCACTTTTGCGCTCCCCTTGGGATGCCTTTGGCAGCTGAAGTGCCCCTGGAAGTCCGGGCTTCCTGTTTGAAAAAATCCTATCTCTAGGCTGAACCCTAACCCTAACCCTAGGCAGATAAATCAGCCTAGGTATAGGGATGTTCCCAAAAAAAAAAACCCTGGAGGGAGCATGTTGAGGCAATTTTTGGCTGCCCTTGGGAAGCCTTTCGCAGCTGCACTGGGTCTGGAGCTCAGGGTTTACTGATTTAAAAACCCTATCCCTTGGCGTGACCATAGCTGCAACTGGAGGCAAGTAAATCAGCCTAGGGTCCATGATGGTCCCAAGGAAAAAGCGCTGGAGGCAGCAATGTTGTGGCACTTTTGTGCTCCTCTTGGGTAGTCCTTCGCAGCTGCTGTGTTTTTGGAACTCAGGGCTTTCTGATTTTAAAAGTCCTAGGCCTAAGCTTAACAGTAACCCTAGGAAGGTAAATCAGCCAGGTGTAAGGGTCCTTCCTAAGGAAAAAGCTGTGAAAGCAGCCATGTCGTGGCACTTCTGCGCTCCCTTTGGGATGCCTTTGGCAGCTGCAGTAAGCCTGGAACTCAGGGCTTCCTGGTTAAAAAAATCCTAGCCCTAGGCTGAACCCTGACCCTAACCCGAGGCAGATAAATCAGCCTAGGTATAGCAATGGTGCCGAGGAAAAAGCTGTGAAAGCTGCCATGTTGTTGCACTTTTGTGCTCCCCTCTGGATGCCTTTCGCAGCTGCCGAGTGCCTGGAGCTAAGAGCTTGCTGGATTAAAAAGCTCTACACCTAGGCATAACCCTAACCCTAACCCTAACACTGGTCATTTAAATCAGCCTGGGTTTAGGAATTATGCCAAGGAAAAAGCTGTGGAGACAGCCATGTTGTGGCACTTTTGCGCTCCCCTTGGGATGCCTTTCACAGCTGCAGTGTGCTTGGAGCACAGGCCCTCCTGGTTTAAAAAACCACAACTTTAGCCCTAACTGGAGGCTTCTAAATCAGCCTTCGTTTCAGGATGGTCCCAAGGAAAAAGCTCTGGACACAGCCAAGTTGTAGCACATTTGCTTTCCCCTTGGGATTCCTTTGGCAGCTGCAGTGCCCCTGGAACTCAGGGCTTCCTGTTTGAAAAAATCCTATCCCTAGGCTGAACCCTAACCCTAACCCTAGGCAGATAAATCAGCCTAGGTATAGGGATGTTCCCAAGGAAAAAAACGGTGGAGGGAGCATGTTGAGGCAATTTTTGGCTGCCCTTTGGAAGCCTTTTGCAGCTGCACTGGTTCTGGAGCTCAGGGTTTACTGATTTAAAAACCCTATCCCTTGGCGTGACCATAGCTGCAACTGGAGGCAAGTAAATCAGCCTAGGGTCCATGATGGTCCCAAGGAAAAAGCGCTGGAGGCAGCCATGTTGTGGCACTTTTGTGCTCCTCTTGGGTAGTCCTTCGCAGCTGCTGTGTTTTTGGAACTCAGGGCTTTCTGGTTAAAAAAGCCCTGACCCTAGGCCTAACTCTAACCCTAACCCTAGAAGGAAAATCAGCCTATGGTTCAGGATGGACTCATGAGAATAGCAGCAGAGGCAGCCAAGTTGTGTCACTTTGGCGGCCCTCTTGGGATGCCTTTAACAGCTGCAGTGTGCCTGGAGCTAAGGGCTTCCTAGTTTTAAAAATCCTAGCCCTAGGCCTAAGCCTCACACTAACCCTGGGAAGGTAAATCAGCCTGGTGTTAGGCTTCTTGCCAAGGAAAAAGCCGTGAAAGCAGCCATGTTGTGGCACTTTTGCACTCCCTTTTGGATGCCTTTCACAGCTCCAGTGTGCCTGGAGCTCAGGGCTTCCTGATTTTAAAAATCCTAGCCCTAGACCTACCGCCAACCCTAAGACGAGAAAGGCAAATCAGCCAGGAATTAGGGATGTCCCCAAGGAAAAAGCTGCGGAGGCAGGCATGTTGTGGTACTTTTGCGCTCTTCTTGGCTAGTCCTTTGCAGCTGCTGGGTTCTTAGAACTCAGGGCTTTCTGGTTAAAAGGACACTAACCTTAGGCGTAACTCAAACCTCAACCCTAGGAAGGAAAATCAGCTATGGTTCGGGATGGTCTCATGGAAATAGCAGCGGAGGCAGCCAAGTTGTGTCACTTTTGCGGCCCTCTTGGGATGCCTTTAACAGCTGCAGTGTGCCTTGACCTAAGGGCTTCCTGGTTTTAAAAATCCTAGGCCTAAGCCTCACACGAACCCTGGGAAGGTAAATCAGCCTGGTGTTAGTCTTCTTGCCAAGGAAAAAGCCGTGAAAGCAGCCATGTTGTGGCACTTTTGCGTTCCCCTTGGGATGCCTTGAACAGCTGCAGTTTGCCTGGAGCTCAGAGCTTGCTGATTTAAAAAGCTCTACACCTAGGCGGAACCCTAACCCGAACCCTAACACTGGTCATTTAAATCAGCCTGGGTTTAGGAATTATGCCAAGGAAAAAGCTGTGGAGACAGCCATGTTGTGGCACTTTTGCGCTCCCCTTGGGATGCCTTTAACAGCTGCAGTGTGCTTGGAGCACAGGGCTTCCTGGTTTAAAAAGTCCTAGGCCTAAGCCTAACAGTAACCCTAGGAAGGTAAATCAGCCGGGTATGTGGGTCCTTCCTAAGGAAGAAGCTGTGAAAGCAGCCATACCGTGGCACTTCTGCGCTCCCTTTGAGATGCCTTTGGCAGCTGCCCTGTGCCTGGAGCTCAGGGCTTCCTGGTTTAAAAAACCATGTCCCTAGCTGAGACTGTAGGCAGGTAATTCAGCCTAGGCTTAGCAATGGTGCCAAAGAAAACATGTGGAGGCAGCCATTTTCTGGCACTTTTGTGCTCCCCTCTGGATGCCTTTCGCAGCCGCTGTGTGCCTGGAGCTCAGAGCTTGCTGGTTAAAAATCTCTAAACCTAGGCCTGACCCTAACCCTAACGCTAACACTGGTCATTTAAATCAGCCTGGGTTTAGGAATTATGCCAAGGAAAAAGCTGTGGAGACAGCCATGTTGTGGCACTTTTGCGCTCCCCTTGGGATGCCTTTCGCAGCTGCCATGTGCCTGGAGCTCAGAGCTTGCTGGCTTAAAAAGCTCTACACTTAGGCGTAACACTAACCCTAACCCCAACACTGGTCATTTAAATCAGCCTGCGTTTAGGAATTATGCTAAGGAAAAAGCTGTGGAGACAGCCATGTTGTGGCACTTTTGCGCTCCCCTTGGGATGCCTTTGGCAGCTGAAGTGCCCCTGGAAGTCCGGGCTTCCTGTTTGAAAAAATCCTATCTCTAGGCTGAACCCTAACCCTAACCCTAGGCAGATAAATCAGCCTAGGTATAGGGATGTTCCCAAAAAAAAAAACCCTGGAGGGAGCATGTTGAGGCAATTTTTGGCTGCCCTTGGGAAGCCTTTCGCAGCTGCACTGGGTCTGGAGCTCAGGGTTTACTGATTTAAAAACCCTATCCCTTGGCGTGACCATAGCTGCAACTGGAGGCAAGTAAATCAGCCTAGGGTCCATGATGGTCCCAAGGAAAAAGCGCTGGAGGCAGCAATGTTGTGGCACTTTTGTGCTCCTCTTGGGTAGTCCTTCGCAGCTGCTGTGTTTTTGGAACTCAGGGCTTTCTGATTTTAAAAGTCCTAGGCCTAAGCTTAACAGTAACCCTAGGAAGGTAAATCAGCCAGGTGTAAGGGTCCTTCCTAAGGAAAAAGCTGTGAAAGCAGCCATGTCGTGGCACTTCTGCGCTCCCTTTGGGATGCCTTTGGCAGCTGCAGTAAGCCTGGAACTCAGGGCTTCCTGGTTAAAAAAGTCCTAGCCCTAGGCTGAACCCTGACCCTAACCCGAGGCAGATAAATCAGCCTAGGTATAGCAATGGTGCCGAGGAAAAAGCTGTGAAAGCTGCCATGTTGTTGCACTTTTGTGCTCCCCTCTGGATGCCTTTCGCAGCTGCCGAGTGCCTGGAGCTCAGAGCTTGCTGGATTAAAAAGCTCTACACCTAGGCATAACCCTAACCCTAACCCTAACACTGGTCATTTAAATCAGCCTGGGTTTAGGAATTATGCCAAGGAAAAAGCTGTGGAGACAGCCATGTTGTGGCACTTTTGCGCTCCCCTTGGGATGCCTTTCACAGCTGCAGTGTGCTTGGAGCACAGGCCTTCCTGGTTTAAAAAACCACAACTTTAGCCCTAACTGGAGGCTTCTAAATCAGCCTTCGTTTCAGGATGGTCCCAAGGAAAAAGCTCTGGACACAGCCAAGTTGTAGCACATTTGCTTTCCCCTTGGGATTCCTTTGGCAGCTGCAGTGCCCCTGGAACTCAGGGCTTCCTGTTTGAAAAAATCCTATCCCTAGGCTGAACCCTAACCCTAACCCTAGGCAGATAAATCAGCCTAGGTATAGGGATGTTCCCAAGGAAAAAAAGCGCTGGAGGGAGCATGTTGAGGCAATTTTTGGCTGCCCTTTGGAAGCCTTTTGCAGCTGCACTGGTTCTGGAGCTCAGGGTTTACTGATTTAAAAACCCTATCCCTTGGCGTGACCATAGCTGCAACTGGAGGCAAGTAAATCAGCCTAGGGTCCATGATGGTCCCAAGGAAAAAGCGCTGGAGGCAGCCATGTTGTGGCACTTTTGTGCTCCTCTTGGGTAGTCCTTCGCAGCTGCTGTGTTTTTGGAACTCAGGGCTTTCTGGTTAAAAAAGCCCTGACCCTAGGCCTAACTCTAACCCTAACCCTAGAAGGAAAATCAGCCTATGGTTCAGGATGGACTCATGAGAATAGCAGCAGAGGCAGCCAAGTTGTGTCACTTTGGCGGCCCTCTTGGGATGCCTTGAACAGCTGCAGTGTGCCTGGAGCTAAGGGCTTCCTAGTTTTAAAAATCCTAGCCCTAGGCCTAAGCCTCACACTAACCCTGGGAAGGTAAATCAGCCTGGTGTTAGGCTTCTTGCCAAGGAAAAAGCCGTGAAAGCAGCCATGTTGTGGCACTTTTGCACTCCCTTTTGGATGCCTTTCACAGCTCCAGTGTGCCTGGAGCTCAGGGCTTCCTGATTTTAAAAATCCTAGCCCTAGACCTACCGCCAACCCTAAGACGAGAAAGGCAAATCAGCCAGGAATTAGGGATGTCCCCAAGGAAAAAGCTGCGGAGGCAGGCATGTTGTGGTACTTTTGCGCTCTTCTTGGCTAGTCCTTTGCAGCTGCTGGGTTCTTAGAACTCAGGGCTTTCTGGTTAAAAGGACACTAACCTTAGGCGTAACTCAAACCTCAACCCTAGGAAGGAAAATCAGCTATGGTTCGGGATGGTCTCATGGAAATAGCAGCGGAGGCAGCCAAGTTGTGTCACTTTTGCGGCCCTCTTGGGATGCCTTTAACAGCTGCAGTGTGCCTTGACCTAAGGGCTTCCTGGTTTTAAAAATCCTAGGCCTAAGCCTCACACGAACCCTGGGAAGGTAAATCAGCCTGGTGTTAGTCTTCTTGCCAAGGAAAAAGCCGTGAAAGCAGCCATGTTGTGGCACTTTTGCGTTCCCCTTGGGATGCCTTGAACAGCTGCAGTTTGCCTGGAGCTCAGAGCTTGCTGATTTAAAAAGCTCTACACCTAGGCGGAACCCTAACCCGAACCCTAACACTGGTCATTTAAATCAGCCTGGGTTTAGGAATTATGCCAAGGAAAAAGCTGTGGAGACAGCCATGTTGTGGCACTTTTGCGCTCCCCTTGGGATGCCTTTAACAGCTGCAGTGTGCTTGGAGCACAGGGCTTCCTGGTTTAAAAAGTCCTAGGCCTAAGCCTAACAGTAACCCTAGGAAGGTAAATAAGCCGGGTATGTGGGTCCTTCCTAAGGAAGAAGCTGTGAAAGCAGCCATACCGTGGCACTTCTGCGCTCCCTTTGAGATGCCTTTGGCAGCTGCCCTGTGCCTGGAGCTCAGGGCTTCCTGGTTTAAAAAACCATGTCCCTAGCTGAGACTGTAGGCAGGTAATTCAGCCTAGGCTTAGCAATGGTGCCAAAGAAAACATGTGGAGGCAGCCATTTTCTGGCACTTTTGTGCTCCCCTCTGGATGCCTTTCGCAGCCGCTGTGTGCCTGGAGCTCAGAGCTTGCTGGTTAAAAATCTCTAAACCTAGGCCTGACCCTAACCCTAACGCTAACACTGGTCATTTAAATCAGCCTGGGTTTAGGAATTATGCCAAGGAAAAAGCTGTGGAGACAGCCATGTTGTGGCACTTTTGCGCTCCCCTTGGGATGCCTTTCGCAGCTGCCATGTGCCTGGAGCTCAGAGCTTGCTGGCTTAAAAAGCTCTACACTTAGGCGTAACACTAACCCTAACCCCAACACTGGTCATTTAAATCAGCCTGCGTTTAGGAATTATGCTAAGGAAAAAGCTGTGGAGACAGCCATGTTGTGGCACTTTTGCGCTCCCCTTGGGATGCCTTTGGCAGCTGAAGTGCCCCTGGAAGTCCGGGCTTCCTGTTTGAAAAAATCCTATCTCTAGGCTGAACCCTAACCCTAACCCTAGGCAGATAAATCAGCCTAGGTATAGGGATGTTCCCAAAAAAAAAAACCCTGGAGGGAGCATGTTGAGGCAATTTTTGGCTGCCCTTGGGAAGCCTTTCGCAGCTGCACTGGGTCTGGAGCTCAGGGTTTACTGATTTAAAAACCCTATCCCTTGGCGTGACCATAGCTGCAACTGGAGGCAAGTAAATCAGCCTAGGGTCCATGATGGTCCCAAGGAAAAAGCGCTGGAGGCAGCAATGTTGTGGCACTTTTGTGCTCCTCTTGGGTAGTCCTTCGCAGCTGCTGTGTTTTTGGAACTCAGGGCTTTCTGATTTTAAAAGTCCTAGGCCTAAGCTTAACAGTAACCCTAGGAAGGTAAATCAGCCAGGTGTAAGGGTCCTTCCTAAGGAAAAAGCTGTGAAAGCAGCCATGTCGTGGCACTTCTGCGCTCCCTTTGGGATGCCTTTGGCAGCTGCAGTAAGCCTGGAACTCAGGGCTTCCTGGTTAAAAAAATCCTAGCCCTAGGCTGAACCCTGACCCTAACCCGAGGCAGATAAATCAGCCTAGGTATAGCAATGGTGCCGAGGAAAAAGCTGTGAAAGCTGCCATGTTGTTGCACTTTTGTGCTCCCCTCTGGATGCCTTTCGCAGCTGCCGAGTGCCTGGAGCTAAGAGCTTGCTGGATTAAAAAGCTCTACACCTAGGCATAACCCTAACCCTAACCCTAACACTGGTCATTTAAATCAGCCTGGGTTTAGGAATTATGCCAAGGAAAAAGCTGTGGAGACAGCCATGTTGTGGCACTTTTGCGCTCCCCTTGGGATGCCTTTCACAGCTGCAGTGTGCTTGGAGCACAGGCCCTCCTGGTTTAAAAAACCACAACTTTAGCCCTAACTGGAGGCTTCTAAATCAGCCTTCGTTTCAGGATGGTCCCAAGGAAAAAGCTCTGGACACAGCCAAGTTGTAGCACATTTGCTTTCCCCTTGGGATTCCTTTGGCAGCTGCAGTGCCCCTGGAACTCAGGGCTTCCTGTTTGAAAAAATCCTATCCCTAGGCTGAACCCTAACCCTAACCCTAGGCAGATAAATCAGCCTAGGTATAGGGATGTTCCCAAGGAAAAAAAGCGCTGGAGGGAGCATGTTGAGGCAATTTTTGGCTGCCCTTTGGAAGCCTTTTGCAGCTGCACTGGGTCTGGAGCTCAGGGTTTACTGATTTAAAAACCCTATCCCTTGGCGTGACCATAGCTGCAACTGGAGGCAAGTAAATCAGCCTAGGGTCCATGATGGTCCCAAGGAAAAAGCGCTGGAGGCAGCCATGTTGTGGCACTTTTGTGCTCCTCTTGGGTAGTCCTTCGCAGCTGCTGTGTTTTTGGAACTCAGGGCTTTCTGGTTAAAAAAGCCCTGACCCTAGGCCTAACTCTAACCCTAACCCTAGAAGGAAAATCAGCCTATGGTTCAGGATGGACTCATGAGAATAGCAGCAGAGGCAGCCAAGTTGTGTCACTTTGGCGGCCCTCTTGGGATGCCTTTAACAGCTGCAGTGTGCCTGGAGCTAAGGGCTTCCTAGTTTTAAAAATCCTAGCCCTAGGCCTAAGCCTCACACTAACCCTGGGAAGGTAAATCAGCCTGGTGTTAGGCTTCTTGCCAAGGAAAAAGCCGTGAAAGCAGCCATGTTGTGGCACTTTTGCACTCCCTTTTGGATGCCTTTCACAGCTCCAGTGTGCCTGGAGGTCTGGGCTTCCTGATTTTAAAAATCCTAGCCCTAGACCTACCGCCAACCCTAAGACGAGAAAGGCAAATCAGCCAGGAATTAGGGATGTCCCCAAGGAAAAAGCTGCGGAGGCAGGCATGTTGTGGTACTTTTGCGCTCTTCTTGGCTAGTCCTTTGCAGCTGCTGGGTTCTTAGAACTCAGGGCTTTCTGGTTAAAAGGACACTAACCTTAGGCGTAACTCAAACCTCAACCCTAGGAAGGAAAATCAGCTATGGTTCGGGATGGTCTCATGGAAATAGCAGCGGAGGCAGCCAAGTTGTGTCACTTTTGCGGCCCTCTTGGGATGCCTTTAACAGCTGCAGTGTGCCTTGACCTAAGGGCTTCCTGGTTTTAAAAATCCTAGGCCTAAGCCTCACACGAACCCTGGGAAGGTAAATCAGCCTGGTGTTAGTCTTCTTGCCAAGGAAAAAGCCGTGAAAGCAGCCATGTTGTGGCACTTTTGCGTTCCCCTTGGGATGCCTTGAACAGCTGCAGTTTGCCTGGAGCTCAGAGCTTGCTGATTTAAAAAGCTCTACACCTAGGCGGAACCCTAACCCGAACCCTAACACTGGTCATTTAAATCAGCCTGGGTTTAGGAATTATGCCAAGGAAAAAGCTGTGGAGACAGCCATGTTGTGGCACTTTTGCGCTCCCCTTGGGATGCCTTTAACAGCTGCAGTGTGCTTGGAGCACAGGGCTTCCTGGTTTAAAAAGTCCTAGGCCTAAGCCTAACAGTAACCCTAGGAAGGTAAATCAGCCGGGTATGTGGGTCCTTCCTAAGGAAGAAGCTGTGAAAGCAGCCATATCGTGGCACTTCTGCGCTCCCTTTGGGATGCCTTTGGCAGCTGCCCTGTGCCTGGAGCTCAGGGCTTCCTGGTTTAAAAAACCATGTCCCTAGCTGAGACTGTAGGCAGGTAATTCAGCCTAGGCTTAGCAATGGTGCCAAAGAAAACATGTGGAGGCAGCCATTTTCTGGCACTTTTGTGCTCCCCTCTGGATGCCTTTCGCAGCTGCCGTGAGCCTGGAGCTCAGAGCTTGCTGGCTTAAAAAGCTCTACACTTAGGCGTAACACTAACCCTAACCCCAACACTGGTCATTTAAATCAGCCTGCGTTTAGGAATTATGCTAAGGAAAAAGCTGTGGAGACAGCCATGTTGTGGCACTTTTGCGCTCCCCTTGGGATGCCTTTGGCAGCTGAAGTGCCCCTGGAAGTCCGGGCTTCCTGTTTGAAAAAATCCTATCTCTAGGCTGAACCCTAACCCTAACCCTAGGCATATAAATCAGCCTAGGTATAGGGATGTTCCCAAAAAAAAAAACCCTGGAGGGAGCATGTTGAGGCAATTTTTGGCTGCCCTTGGGAAGCCTTTCGCAGCTGCACTGGGTCTGGAGCTCAGGGTTTACTGATTTAAAAACCCTATCTTTTGGGGTGACCATAGCTGCAACTGGAGGCAAGTAAATCAGCCTAGGGTCCATGATGGTCCCAAGGAAAAAGCGCTGGAGGCAGCAATGTTGTGGCACTTTTGTGCTCCTCTTGGGTAGTCCTTCGCAGCTGCTGTGTTTTTGGAACTCAGGGCTTTCTGATTTTAAAAGTCCTAGGCCTAAGCTTAACAGTAACCCTAGGAAGGTAAATCAGCCAGTTGTAAGGGTCCTTCCTAAGGAAAAAGCTGTGAAAGCAGCCATGTCGTGGCACTTCTGCGCTCCCTTTGGGATGCCTTTGGCAGCTGCAGTAAGCCTGGAACTCAGGGCTTCCTGGTTAAAAAAATCCTAGCCCTAGGCTGAACCCTGACCCTAACCCGAGGCAGATAAATCAGCCTAGGTATAGCAATGGTGCCGAGGAAAAAGCTGTGAAAGCTGCCATGTTGTTGCACTTTTGTGCTCCCCTCTGGATGCCTTTCGCAGCTGCCGAGTGCCTGGAGCTCAGAGCTTGCTGGATTAAAAACCATGTCCCTAGCTGAGACTGGAGGCAGGTAATTCAGCCTAGGTATAGCAATGGTGCCGAGGAAAACGTGTGGAGGAAGCCATTTTCTGCCAGTTTTGTGCTCCCCTCTGGATGCCTTTTGCAGCTGCCATGTGCCTGGAGCTCAGAGCTTGCTGGCTTAAAAAGCTCTACACTTAGGCGTAACCCTAACCCTAACCCTAACACTGGTCATTTAAATTAACCTGGGTTTAGGAATTATGCCAAGGAAAAAGCTGTTGAGACAGCCATGTTGTGGCACTTTTGCGCTCCCCTTGGGATGCCTTTAACAGCTGCAGTGTGCTTGTAGCTCAGGGCTTCCTGATTTTAAAAGTCCTAGGCCTAAGCCTAACAGTAACCCGAGGAAGGTAAATCAGCCAGGTGTAAGGGTCCTTCCTAAGGAAAAAGCTGTGAAAGCAGCCATGTCGTGGCACTTCTGCGCTCCCTTTGGGATGCCTTTGGCTGCTGCAGTAAGCCTGGAACTCAGGGCTTCCTGGTTAAAAAAATCCAAGCCCTAGGCTGAACCCTGACCCTAACCCGAGGCAGATAAATCAGCCTAGGTATAGCAATGGTGCCGAGGAAAAAGCTGTGAAAGCTGCCATGTTGTTGCACTTTTGTGCTCCCCTCTGGATGCCTTTCGCAGCTGCCGTGTGGCTGGAGCTCAGAGCTTGCTGGTTTAAAAAGCTCTACACCTAGGCGTAACCCTAACCCTAACCCTAACACTGGTCATTTAAATCAGCCTGGGTTTAGGAATTATGCCAAGGAAAAAGCTGTGGAGACAGCCATGTTGTGGCACTTTTGCGCTCCCCTTGGGATGCCTTTCACAGCTGCAGTGTGCTTGGAGCACAGGCCTTCCTGGTTTAAAAAACCACAACTTTAGCCCTAACTGGAGGCTTCTAAATCAGCCTTCGTTTCAGGATGGTCCCAAGGAAAATGCTCTGGACACAGACAAGTTGTAGCACATTTGCTTTCCCCTTGGGATTCCTTTGGCAGCTGCAGTGCCCCTGGAACTCAGGGCTTCCTGTTTGAAAAAATCCTATCCCTCAGCTGAACTCTAACCCTAACCCTAGGCAGATAAATCAGCCTAGGTATAGGGATGTTCCCAAGAAAAAAAGCGCTGGAGGGAGCATGTTGAGGCAATTTTTGACTGCCCTTGGGAAGCCTTTCGTAGCTGCACTGGGTCTGGAGCTCAGGGTTTACTGATTTAGAAACCCTATCCCTTGGCGTGACCATAGCTGCAACTGGAGGCAAGTAAATCAGCCTAGGGTCCATGATGGTCCCAAGGAAAAAGCGCTGGAGGCAGCAATGTTGTGGCACTTTTGTGCTCCTCTTGGGTAGTCCTTCGCAGCTGCTGTGTTTTTGGAACTCAGGGCTTTCTGGTTAAAAAAGCCCTGACCCTAGGCCTAACTCTAACCCTAACCCTAGGAAGGAAAATCAGCCTATGGTTCAGGATGCACTCATGAGAATAACAGCAGAAGCAGCCAAGTTGTGTCACATTTGCAGCCCTCTTGGGATGCCTTGAACAGCTGCAGTGTGCCTGGAGCTAAGGGCTTCCTAGTTTTAAAAATCCTAGCCCTAGGCCTAAGCCTCACACTAACCCTGGGAAGGTAAATCAGCCTGGTGTTAGGCTTCTTGCCAAGGAAAAAGCCGTGAAAGCAGCCATGTTGTGGCACTTTTGCACTCCCTTTTGGATGCCTTTCACAGCTCCAGTGTGCCTGGAGGTCTGGGCTTCCTGATTTTAAAAATCCTAGCCCTAGGCCTAACGCCAACCCTAAGACGAGAAAGGCAAAGCAGCCAGGAATTAGGGATGTCCCCAAGGAAAAAGCTGTGGAGGCAGGCATGTTGTGGTACTTTTGCACTCTTCTTGGCTAGTTCTTCGCAGCTGCTGTGTTCTTGGAACTCAGGGCTTTCTGGTTTAAAGGACACTAACCCTAGGCGTAACTCAAACCTCAACCCTAGGAAGGAAAATCAGCCTATGGTTCGTGATGGTCTCATGGAAATAGCAGCGGAGGCAGCCAAGTTGTGTCACTTTTGCGTTCCCCTTGGGATGCCTTGAACAGCTGCAGTTTTCCTGGAGCTCAGAGCTTGCTGATTTAAAAAGCTCTACACCTAGGCGGAACCCTAACCCTAACCCTAACACTGGTCATTTAAATCAGCCTGGTTTTAGGAATTATGCCAAGGAAGAAGCTGTGGAGACAGCCATGTTGAGGCACTTTTGCGCTCCCCTTGGGATGCCTTTAACAGCTGCAGTGTGCTTGGAGCACAGGGCTTCCTGGTTTTAAAAGTCCTAGGCCTAAGCCTAACAGTAACCCTAGGAAGGTAAATCAGCCGGGTATGTGGGTCCTTCCTAAGGAAGAAGCTGTGAAAGCAGCCATGTCGTGGCACTTCTGCGCTCCCTTTGGGATGCCTTTGGCAGCTGCCCTGTGCCTGGAGATCAGGGCTTCCTGGTTTAAAAAACCATGTCCCTAGCTGAGACTGTAGGCAGGTAATTCAGCCTAGGCTTAGCAATGGTGCCAAAGAAAACATGTG